>NW_007260552.1:280291-338198 GCF_000164805.1 Carlito syrichta | reverse complement strand
AAAAAAAAAAAAAAAAAAAAGAAAGAAAGAAAGACAAAGAACAGTGGGATTGGGAGGTCTCTCACCTCAGTAGGTGAGAGCAAGTTTATTCTCACAGTGTGTTTTTTATATAGGGCAAAACTACATAAACAAGAAATATCTTAATGTCAGCAGCAGCTGGGAAAAATGTTAATGTTTGTGACTTTCTTGGCAAGCTTACTATAGTACTAACATCTTTGTTTTTTGTGAGTCTAAGCAAAACCATTCACATCTGTGTTCTTTGAAATTCTGAGTAAAGTTACTATTGAAGCAAGCTATATCCAGCCTATGCCGACTAGAGGTCATACCACCTGAATTCTAGTAAAACAACATTCCCAGGGGCAAGCCCTTGTTGGAGCCAGGCCAGAAACACAAGGACCTGGTCAAGCTTGTGTATATTTAGGACATAAGGACCTTGTCAGCTTATGTCTTTGTTTCCTTCATCTCCCCTTTTCTTTTTCTTTTAAGCATAGTTTGTGAACCTCTATTCTGAGTTATTGGATGGTCCATCCTCCTGCTTGGATGGAGACTGGAAAACAAAACACTGAAACCAAAATTAAAATTCCAAGTGCTATCATAGAATATATAGTAGACCACAAACTATGAGTAGATACCAAATGCATAATGTTATCCATGATATTTGTAGCGACGCTACTGACAGGCAGCAAAGACCCAGAGGTGGAGATTCCCACAATATCCTGGTGGAGTTGGACAACATCCAAGAAAATATTATTTGCAGACCATATCCCAAGCAAATGATTTTTAACCAAGTCCCAGTCCCATTCACAGTCATTGTATGGCTTCAAAGGAACACAGATCCATTGAAACTCGGCATGACATCTTAATGACACTCGGGTTTTTAAAACTATAGGTTGGTTTCCAATGACTAGTACTGCCTCCTTGAGGGCACTGAGTCTGGCTTCCAATTTCATGTCAATGGCTTCTTAATGAGACAGTGCTGTGGAAATATTCTTTGCCAAGTAATTCACATAATGGGCTGTGTGGATCTCCTGAGTCAATGCTATTGCTGAAATAGTAGTTGAAGCAATCAATGTTACTAAAGCAATAATACCTGCTACTAACAATCCAAGGGGAATAGACAATTGAGGCAAAGCATGCCAACTAGAATCTGGATACCATGGTCCAGAGATATTTACAGGCATCATAAGAAAAGAAGGTGAATATAACACCACAATTTGTTGTCCTCCATTCTCAGGAGATATACAGTTATTAAGATTAGAAGAGATACATTTCAGTGAAAAGTAAGATTTCATAGTGATTTCCAGCTGGGCTAAGTGGCTCAGCCTGCAATCCTATGCTCTGGGAGGCTGAGGTGAGTGAATTACCTGAGCACGTGGATTTGATACCCACCTGGGCAACTTGGCAAGAGCTCATCTCTATAATATATCAAAAAATTAGCCAGGTGTGGTAGCGCATCCCTGTATTTCCAGCTACTTGGAAGGCTAAGGCGGAAGGATTGCTGGAGACCAGCAGGTTGAGGCTGCAGTGGCCGGGAGCATCCACTGCACTCCAGTCTGGGTGACAGAGTGAGACTCCAACTCAATTAAAAAAAAAAAAAAAGAAGAAGGTGGATGTAACACCACAATTTGTTGTCCTCCGTTCTCAGGAGATATACAGTTAGTAAGATTATAATAGGTACAATTCAGTGAAAAGTAAGAATATTTCATTGATTTCCCATGGTCCGGCTAATAGTACAAAAGGAGGGGGCACACAAGCAAATATTTTATGAGAGCTACTGTAAGTGGGGTGATTGAGTTCAGATGAGTGGGATAGGAGGACTGGTTCCAGGGCAGCCATAAGTTTCCAAATATCTAACTGAGGCCATCCTGCAGAGGTGGAGAGGATAGTCTCCACCTGCCCGCCAGAGGTCTCAACGTGGTGTAGTTCTTTCTTTGCTAAGGGATTAGGGGTAGCCCAATCCATAACCCCTTCCCTAGTATGGGGAGTACGGTGCCAAATAGCTACAGAATAATGGCACCACCACCATGAAGGAAAATAGGAGAACAAAAACTTTTCAGCCACAGAGCAGGATGGGATCCCAGAGGGAGGGGTTTCAATAGAAGATGTGCAAGAACGTGGAGGCCCAATGAGGGACATGAACCACTCCCGTTCCAACCACGGCTGATGTTTTCTTCCATGGAGGACAAACCCATGAGTATATTTAGAAATGAAAGTAATGGAAACATATCCTAGGTTTCTGGCGGTAGTGGGGTGTCATAAATGAGAAAAACAAATGGGAGCTCATAAAGAGCGTCCTTCATAGGAAAATTCATCTACCCATTGTGGAATAATAGAGTCAGTAGAAAGGTAACCAAGGAAAGAAGAATTGCTAACATATACAGGTACTTAAAAGGAGGGATCAGGCATATAGGCCCAATACGGGGATCCGTCCCCTGCCATCACACACACCTGGCAGGTGACCACAGTCATCATATCCGGGGACAGCGTAGCAGGATCAAAAGCATTCCCGCCATGCTCCTGTACCAGACGTACAGCTTGAGAGGTCAGTGCTTTCAGTTTTCCCCACACTGGGGTCCTACTCTGTCGTGTCGTCCTGGAGCAAGGGGTTCGTTGAACTGGAACCGCTCCTGGTGGGACATTGGTCCTCCTCCTGAATGGTGGAATCAGTATCCCCACCTGCTCGCAGGAACGGGGGACTGGATTAGAAGCAGATGAGCCAGGCTGGGAGCCATTGGGGACCTTCCACATTCCTAGGAAAAATACAAGCACTGTCTCATCCCAAAATGAATACAGGATCAGGTCCCTGCCACGACCCTGTCATTGGATCTTTCCAGTGAACCAAATCCTCCACCTTAGGTGATGGGTACCAGAAGTGCCCTGCCGCTGACATTCCATCATGGTCTAAGTTGAAAAAATTTGATAATTAATAAAGCATGTGCCAACAAAGTATGTGGGGAAGAATGTCCATACTCCCCCCTTTTTAATTTTTGCAATTATACTTTCAACATTCTGTTAGCCCTTTCAACAATACCTTGTCCTTGAGGATTGTAGGGAATTCCGGTGGAATGGGAAATCTGAAAAGTGGCACAAAAATTAGCAATAGCCTTGGCAGTATAGGCAGGGCCATTGGCAGTCTTAATAGATTTAGGAATACACTTGACAGCAAAAGCTGCGAAGAAATGAACTGTCACATAACAAGCAGTCTCACCTGAACAGGCTGAGGCAAAAAGAAAACCAGAACAGGTGTCTATTGTAACATAAACATAAGTCAACTTTCCAAAAGAGGGAACATGTGTCACATCCATTTACCATAGGTGTCCTGGCAAGAGGCCCCTAGGATTCACACCTCTGGAAGAAGAGTACTGAAACTGTTGACAAATGGGACAATCCTTAACTCTTTGACCTGCGGCTTCCCTGGAAAGTGCAAATTGGCGATGCAAACTTTGAACATTCTGATGATGAAAACCTTGAGAAGCAGCGGCCACAGAACAGGGGGTAACAATGGGAAAGCAAAAAAGCGTGTCGCCGCATCAGCCAAAGCATTACCCTCAGATAAAGTCCCAGGCAGCACACCATGAGCACGAATATGTGCAACATAAAAAGAGGCAGTCTGAGCATGAATTTGAATCTGAACTTCCTGTAAAAGTGAAGGTACTTTGTGAGAAGAAGAAACAGTGACAGGCAAACTAGCAGTTTCCAAATGAGACAAAACAATGGTAATATTGCGACTATTTGTAAACAAATGAAAACATATGTCAGGTAGTTGTAGAAAAACCTGGCAGACCACTCATTGAGCAGAGTAGTAGCCTGTTTGGAAGTGGGATGACAGCTGTTGCTGTTCACGAGGAAGATCCATTGGCAAAAAGCAATTTCGCATCCTGTATAGGTTGGGTGCTTGTAACCTGAGGAAAAATAAAAGGATTTTTTTTTTGCAAATGTAAGAAGACAAGAGGGTGGATAGTGAGAATCCAGCTGTCCAGAGAAGTGGGAACCATGGCCAGCTGCCATGCAGAACATGACTCCCAGAGCCATGACATCTGGGGGCTGTATAGGGAACCACAGTTAAAGCAGGCCCCTGGGCAAAGAGTTCCCGAACCCAGCGCCGACCTCTGGTGATAAGGAGGGCAACGGACTCATAGTATGGGGCAGCCATGTGTCATCGGGAGACTGCCAAATGTAGCCATTCCACAGGTCCTTGTTGCCAAAAAACTTCTGTGGGTAAGATGTAGGCAATATTAGCAATGACCAAGGTTCAGTACCAGAGATGTGAGAGGCCTGCTGTGCAGAGATTGCTATCTGTACTAATTGTAATGAAGTCTGGGCTTGAGGGATAAATTGCCACGGAGATTGAGGGACAGGATCTCTTTTAAGACATCAAATAGCAGCATAAGTTGCACAGTGGTAATGCTAAGAGAGGGGCGCAACCAATTAATGTCACCTAACAACCTTTGGAAATCATTCAAGGTGGTTAAAGAATCAATTCTGATTTGGAGTTTCTGCATCTGGACTTTGCGTCTGTATAAAATTCTCCCAAGAAATTCATAGGGAGCCATCCACTATGCTGGTCTCATCGTTGCTCCAGAGAAGGTGCATTTTGTAGTTTTAAAAATACCTCCTGCAACGTACTTAGACTGATAAAGGACTTTGGCAAAGTCTCAGGATATAAAATAAATGTACAAAAGACAATCACAATTCTTTACACCAATAATAAACACACACCCAAATAAAAAGCACAATTCCATTCACAATAGCCACAAAAAAATTGAAATACCTTGGCATCTTCCTAACCAGAGACGTGAAATACCTTTACAATGAAAACTACAAAACACTGCTCAAAAAAATCAAAGATGACACAAACAAGAGGAAAAATATCCCATGCTCACGAACTGGAAGAATCAACATTGTGAAGATGTCCATCCTACCTAAGGCAATCTACAGATTTAATGCAATACCCATCAAATTACCAGTAACATTCTTCTCAGACCTAGAAAATACAATGCAGGAATTCATATGGAAACACAAACAACCAAGAATAGCCAGAAAAATCCTCAGAAAAAAAAAAAAATCAGACGGTATCGCATTACCAGACTTCAAACATTACTATAAAGCTACAATAATCAACACTGCTTGGTATTCGTACAAAAACAGACATATAGACCAATGGAATAGAACTGAGATTCCAGAAGCTAAACCTCAATTTCTCAACCAACTCATCTTCGACAAAACATCCACCACCTACCAATGGGGAGAGGAGAACCTATTCAGTAAATGGTGCTGGGAAAACTGGCTGACCACATGCAGAAGACTCAAGCAAGACCCCTATCTGTCCCCATACACAAAAACTAACTCTAAATGGATCAGAGACCTAAATATAAAACCTCAAACCATAAGAACCTTAGAAAATGCAGGACATACCCTTATGGAAATTGGAACTGGCACGCAATTTCTGAACAAAACCCAAAACCCATAAGAGATAAGATAGACAAGTGGGACCTCATTAAACTGACAAGCTTCTGCAAAGCCAAAGAAACCATCAAGAGAGCAGGGAGACAGCCCACAGACTGGGAAAAAGTATTTGCAAACTCCAGGTCCGACAAAGGCTTAACATCTTGGATATGCAAGGAACTCAAACGTGCTGAGAGGAAAAAAACAAACAACCCCATTATAAAGTGAGCAAAAGATATGAACAGACATTTCTCAAAGGAAGACATCCTAGCAGCCAACAGACACATGAAGAAATGTTCAACCTCACTAATCATCAAGGAGATGCAAATTAAAACTCCACTGAGTTACCACCTAACTCCAGTCAGAATGGCCATTATCAATAACAAAAAATAACAGTTGCTGGAGAGGGTGTGGGGAAAAGGGAACACTTCTACACTGTTGGTGGTAGTGCAACTAGTACAACCTCTGTGGAAAGCAGTGTGGTGATTCCTAAAAGCCCTAAATATTGACCTTCCATATGACCCTGCAATCCCCCTACTGGGAATATAACCTGAAGAACTCAAATCACTCTAACAAAAAGATACCTGTACACGAATGTTTATCGCAGCATTGTTCACAATAGCAAGAACCTGGAAACAACCATGCTGCCCATCAAAAGAGGACTGGATTAAAAAAATGTGGTACATATACACGATGGAATACTACGCAGCCATAAAAAAGAACAAAATCATGAATTTCGCTGCAACCTGGATGGAACTAGAGTCTATAATACTGAGTGACGTCTCACAAAAACAAAAATCCGAATATCACATGTTCTCACTCATATAATGGACCTTGAACATCCAATGCAATACTATGGGAAAATGACTGATGGTACTGGGAAACTATGGGGGGGAGGGGGATGGGATTAACAGTAGCAAATATCTGTCGGGGGATGGGAAAACACTTCTTATCTACAGGGTGCCTGAATGAAACGTCTTTGTACACCTACCCTTAACTGTACCCCACAAAACCATAATAAAAACTACTGATTAATGAAAAAAATAAAAAATAAAAAAAATAAAAATGTGGTACATATACACGATGGAATACTACACAGCGATAAAAAAGAACAAAATCATGAATTTCGCAGCAACCTGGATGGAACTAGAGTCTGAGATGATCTCTCACAGAAACAAAAATCTGAGTATCACATGTTCTCACTCATATAATGGACCTTGAACATCTACCATAATACTATAAAAAAAGGACTGACAGTGGTGGGAAACTATTGGGGGAAGGTAGAGAGGGGAAGGAAGGTGGAACTAACGGTAGTCAATATCTGTTGGGGGATGGGGAGACACTCCTTATTAACAAGGGTACCTGAACGATGCACATTTGTATACCTAACCCTTAGCTGTACCCAATTTTATAATTAAAAAATATGTTTTGAAGAAAAAAGTTTGAATAATAAAGTATCAAAAATAAATAAAAATAAATATACCTCCTGCAATTGCTCTTTATCAGGATGAGCAACAAGAATATCATCCATGTAATGGATAATATAAGCCTTGGAGAAATATGATTGAACAGGTTGCAAGACTCTGGCCACAAAAGTTTGACACAAGGTGGGGCTATTGGCTGTGTCTTGAGACAGAACCTTCCATTGAAATCTTTGGGCCGGCTCCTGAAAATTAACAGCCGGCAATGAGAAAGCAAAGTACTTTCAATCCTTGTAAAAAAGTGGAATAGTAATAAAGCAATCTTTAAGGTCAATAATAAAAGGAGAATACTCATCTGGAATATCTACAGGAGAGGGCAGACCAGGTTGCAGTGATCCCATCATTTCCATAGAACGATTTACTGCCCTCAAATCTTGTAGTAAATGTCAATTCCCTGATTTGTTTCTTAATCACAAAAATAGGAGTATTCCAAGGACTGTTTGAATGCTCAATGTGACCGGCTGCAAGCTGCTCCTGAACAAGCGCAGTGGCCACTGTAAGCTTTTCCTCAGAAAGTGGCCACTACTCCACCCATACAGGGTCCTCAGACATCCAGGTAATAGGGTCTGCAGTCTTCTGATGGGGTTCAGGAGAAGCAGTGGCCATTAGTGAAAAGCCTCAGGATGACCTAAGCCAAACCTCCCGTTCTTTTGCGGTGAGGTTAGTGGAGACTGCATTTCTTGATTAAACTTTCCGAATCCTTGATTTGGGAAGTAACCCTGTTCAAGCATCTGGGAAGTGACTTGAGGACTGGGGCTATAAAGTAATACCCCCATAGCTTGGAGGACATCTCTTCTCCAGAGATTAAGAGGTGAAAAGGAAAGTACATAGGGCTGAAAAACAATCTCATGACCCTCATCATCCTTCCATTTCAAAGGCTGACTGCTCTGTAGAGGAGATTTGGATTGGCAACGCCTTACAAAGAAGTCATAGCCTCCTGTAGAGGTCAAGAAGTTGGCCAGTGGGCTTGGCTGATAACAGAAACATCAGCTCCAGTGTCCAACAACCCTCGGAGTGTCTTTACTTCTATCTGTAAAGAGTACTCAGGGCATTTCTCTCCGATAGCTGGTACCCATTAAGCATGATCAGAGGAACCAAAAGCATTGGTCCCCCAAGTACGAGGGGTCATTATTTGGCCAGTTTTCTTTAACGCGAGTAATACCAACTGGGCAATTTTCATACCTGCTGTTAGGGTGATGATGTTCTGAGGAACATTCCCCATAACCTTAATTTCTGCAGTATAATCTGAATCTATAACTCCAGGAAGTTAAAAACCCTTCAGAGACAAGCTACTGCATCCTAACAACAGTCCCACAGTGTTGTCAGGGAGGGGACCATAGACCCCTGTGGGTATTGCTTGAGGTCCCATCTCAAGAGTTAATACGAGGTGGGAGGAGGATCTGAGGTCCAATCCGGCACTCCCTGGGGTTGCGCGGTAGAGGTCGCTGACCTGCTGAGAGGGGAATTGCCCGGGGAAGCAAATTGGGCATGGGCTGAGGAGGGTAGATTGACATTGTCCCGATTGTTTGAGGGGTTGGGCCTGGCCCCATCAGAAGTTTCCCGACAATAGATTGCCTTTGGCATCTGTCGTGGAGTGGCATTCATTCTCCCAGTGACTTCCTCGCTTACATCTTGGACAGAGGGAGGGAGGACGACCTCTTCTTTCCCCAGCATTAGCGTTAGAATTTCAAGCAGGACATTCCCTACTGAAATGCCCCAATGCCTGCAGTTGAAACAGGCCCCTGGATTTTCGTGGGTGCCTCCTGATCTCATTACATTAAAAATTTTATGTGGTGGAGTCCCTTGCAAGGCAGCAGCCATGGCCATGCCCTGCATGCAGGCAGGCATGATATCTGCACACAGGCGAATGTAATCTGACGAGTCTCCTATCTTCCGATAGGGGTGAATTGCCGCTTGGCAGACAGAATTAGCATTCTCATAAGCCAATAAATGTTTTACCAAAAGAGTCCCTGCCTTTGCATCAACCAACAGCCTGCAACAGTCTAGATGCAAAATCTTGGTAAGGCTCATTAGGTCCCTGACATATTTTGGAAAGCTGCTCAGTCTTAACTCCAGCCAACGGTAGTTGGCGCCATGCTCCAGACGCTGCTCCATTGATCTGACCATACGCAGGTCAGGGATATAGGACTTGCGCCTCTTGGGAGGAGTATTCTCCTTAGCCCAAAAGCATATCCAAATGAACCATATCCAGATCACCTCCTCTACTTCTTTGAGCTTGCTCTTTGCATCTATCCCAGAAATTTGTCTTCCATAACAGATATTTCCCAACCGAAAACCATGCCTTTGCAACCACATGCCAATCAGAGGGAGTCAAGTCTTCTTGTGACATGGTTTCCAGCACAACCAATGTGAACATTGCTGTAGCTCCACATTGTGCCACAGCAGTTTTAAGGTCTTTCAGGGACTTAAGAGACAAAGTCTGATACTCTCGGATCTCCCTTCCATGTTCATGAAAACCGTTAGCATTTACCAGATAGGTGTGAAACCCTTCTAAATCAACTTCCCGCAGCAAGGTGGAGTGAACAGCCTTCTGTAGAGGGGAGAGACACACCAGACGCCTCCTAAGATTGGGAGGCTGAGTTTGGATGGGAGCCAAGAAGGGGGAGGGCATGGATCCGTGATCCACAAACAAGACTCTAGTCGGCGCCACTTGAGGGGTGCTGGGACTTAAGGGGGGCCCTTGCCATTTCTGAAAGAGATCTCCTCCTTAGAAACTGGGGTGTAACATACCGGTATTTCCTTCTTTGAATTCAAAGTGCAAGATAAAGGCACTTCCTCTTTTGAAATCAAAGTGTGACACATCCATGCCTCCTCTTTTGAAACTGAACATTTTTTAGCTAGAACAGTAAGCAAATCCATAAGTTGAGCAAAAGTATCAATAGATAAAGGAGGAGTAGAGTGCTCGACCTCTTCTGTAGGTAGGCCAGGAGGCTCAGAAAACTCGGTCACAGAGGCTCTAGTGGCCACACATATCTTATCATAGTGATGCCGAGCAGCAGCCTCATCCTGCGCCTGTTGAAAATCTTCAGGAAGGTGGCCCTCCTGATCATCACGGGCACATAAAGCAGAAACTGAGGGGGAACGCCACAATGAAGGAAGAATCTGCTCCAACGCCGCAATGAAGAAAGAATCTGCTTCGCTCTATGAAACTCATGAGAGGGGTCTAAGCAATCCCTTACCAGATTCCACAGAAAAAAGGCATCTACGGGTATAGCTTCAGGACCATGCACTTGATAATGATCCTTCAAACGATTGCCCACCTTTTCCCAAGTATTCAGGTTAACCGTCCCGGCCTCAGGAAGCCAAGGACATACTTCCTCTATAAACTGCAAAATTCTATCTAATTGCCTATCTGTAACCTTAGTTCCTTTAGCTTTCAGCATATATTTTAACATCTGCAGAAAGAGAGTGCGTTCCTTAGAATGTAAATGTCCCATGTTTTACTCCCAGTCATTAATCCCATTACTCGGTTACTTAATGAATCAGAGTGCTGCACAAGAAAAGGTGGCCTCCTTGAGGGTTCCTCTCCAGCCAAAGATGACCACAGTCCCTGTTCGGGCACCACTTGTGGAGCTCCAGCCTCCGTAGAGCAGGGCCTGAGGTGGGGGAGGGAATGAGAAAAGAAAGACAAAGAACAGCAGGATTGGGAAGCCTCTCAACTCGACAGGTGAGTGCAAGTTTATTCTCACAGCATGTTTTCTATATTGGGCAAAACTACATAAAAAAGAAATATCTTAATGCTGGCATCAACTGAGAAAAAGGTTAATGCTTGTGAATTTCTTGGCAAGCTTACTATAGCACTAACATCTCCATTTTTTGTGAGTCTAAGCAAAACCATTAACATCTGTGTTCTTTGAAGTTCTGAGTAAAGTTACTATCGAGCAAGCTACATCCAGCCTGTGCAGACTAGAGGTCACACCTGAATTCTAGTAAAACAACGTTCCCAGGGGCAAGCACCGAAATAAGCAAACACTGGTCAAGTTCTTCTTGGAGCCAGGCCAGAAGCACAAGGACCTGGTCAAGCTTGTGTATTTTTTAGGACATAAGGACCTTGTCAGCTTACATTCTTGTTTCCTTCAACTATAAAAAGTAATATGAAAATCCCTCCAGAAATTAAAAATGAAATTATCCTGTGACTGGCATTCCCACTTCTGGGTTTCTATCCAAAGATATCAAGCAGAACTTACAAAAGATATACGTACATCCATGTTTATAGCAGCATTATTTACAAATGCCAAAAGGAGTAAGTAACCTAAATGTTCTTAAAAGAATGAATGGACAGAAAAAATGTGACATTCTTAAAAAAACCAAATCTTGTCATCTGTTATGGTAACGATAAATCTTGTCAACATTATGTTAACGTAAATAAGACAGTATCAGGTGGATGTGGTTGCTCATGTCTGTAATCCCAGTACCTGAGTTGAGCAGTTCAAAACCTGCCTAAAGCTGGGCTCAGTGGCTCAGCCTGTAATCCCGCACTTTGGGAGGCTGAGTGGATTGCTTGAGCCCATGGGTTCGAGACCCACCTGGGCAACTTGGCGAGACCTCATCTCTACAATAAATCAAAAAATTAGCTGGGTGTGGTAGTGTGCACCTGTAGTTCCAGCTACTTGGAAGGCTGAGGAGGAAGGATCGCCAGAGCTCAGCAGGTAGAGACTGGTGGCCGGGAGCGGCCACTGCACTCCAATCTGGGCAACAGAGTGAGACTCTAACTCAAAAAAAAAAAAAAAACCTGCCTACACAATACAGTATGCCAAGAAGTTGTACCTTTAAAAAAAATGAGCCAGGCATGAAGGCACTAATCTGTAATCCCAGTACTCAGGAGACTGAGCTGGAATGATCACATAAGCCAAGGACCCGAAGACTGTAGTGAGACTTTACATGAGCCACCAAACTCCCTTCCGGGTGACAGAAAGAGACCACAACTCACAAAACAAAACAAAACCTTAACAAGGATTTGGAAAACGTTCTCGATAATGATATTGGTCTCATTAATGATATTTTTTATGACTACAGGAACAAAAAGTATATATAAAAAATTTGAGACATTACCTAAAACATTTCTGCACAGTAAAGGGAACAGGAAGAAGACTTACAGGAAAAGAGAAAATATTTGCAAACAATAAATCTGATGAGTTGTTAATATCCAAATTATACAACAAAATTATACAAGTCAAAGGCAAACACAAGAAATTGATAATCATTTGATTAAAGCATAGCTCCAAAATGAGTAATTTTTTATCCAGTGAGGACATACAAATTGCCAACGGGTATATGAAATGGTGCTCAATGTCACCAATAGAGGCAATTTCAAATGAACACATTGATGATTCACTATCTCAACACCTGTTAGAATGGCTAATATTAAACAGAAGAGGGAGAACTGATGAGAAATATGTGAAGAAAAAGAAATTCTGTTGGTGAGTGTAAAATTGGCAGAATCATTATAAAAATCATTATCAACATTCTTTTTTTTTGAGTTGAAGTCTCACTCTATTGCCCACACACCTCAACCTGCTGGGTTCCAGTGATCCTTCCTCCTCAGGTTTCCAAGTATCCAGAACTACAGGTGCGTGCTACCATGCTCAGCACATTTTTTAAAATTATAATTTATTGCCGGGCTTGGTGGCTCAGCCTGTAATCCCGTGCCTTTGGGAGGCTGAGGTGAGTAGGTTGCCTGAGCCCGCGAGTTCGAGACCTGCCTGGGCAGCGACACCTCATCTCTACAATAAATAAAAAAATCAGCCAGGCATGGTAGCGCACATCTGTAGTTCTGGCTACTTGGAAGGCTGAGGCGGAAGGATCTCCGGAGCCCAGCAGGCGAGGCTGCGGTGGCCGGGAGCGGCCACTGCACTCCAGTGTGGGCGACAGATTGACTCCAGCTCAAAAAAAAAAAAATTGTAATTTATTGTAGAGATGAGGTCTCACTAAGTTGCCCAAGTGGGTCTCGAACCCGCGGGCTCAGGCAATCCAATCACGTCAGCCTCCCAAAGCGTGAGATTATAGGCTGAGCTACCGAGCGCAGCTCAATATTCTTCTAAAACTAAAAATACACTCACATGGAGCACAGAAATCCCTTTTCTGGGTATACAACCAAAGAAAATAAAATCAGTATCAAAAAGAAGTTATCTCCACCACTATATCCATTGCAACATTTGTCAAAATGGCCAAGCTTGAAGACAACCTAATATTTGTGGATTCTGTGTTGATTAATAAAATGTCATATATATATGCACAAGCATATTATTCAGCCAAAAAAAAATAAAGAATTCAGCAATTTCAACCTTATGATTGAAACTGTAAGACATTATGCTAAGTGAAGTGAGTCAGGCACACACAAGAATACTGAGTGGCCGGGATCAGCAGCTCAGTCTATAATCCCAGGACTTTGGGAGGCTGAGACAAGTGGATAGCTTGAGCCCACGGGTTTGAGACCCGCCTGGGCAACTTGGTGAGACCTCATCACTACAACAAATTAAAAAAAATAAGCCGGGTGTGGTTGTGAGTGCCTGTCGTTCCAGCTACTTAGAAGGCTGAGGCAGAAGGAATGCCGGAGCCCAGCAGGTTGACGCTGGGGTGGCCCGGAGTGTTCCACTACACTCCAGCCTGGGCAATGGAGTAAAACTCCAACTCAAAAAAAAAAAAGTGTTGCATGACGACAGGCACAGTGGCTGAAGTCTGTAATCCAAGCAATTTGGGAGGCCAAGGTGATAGGACTGCCTGAGCTCAGGGATTCAAGACCAGCATGTGCAGGTTGGTAAGACCTCGTACCTACGGTAAACAAAAAAAAAAAAAAAGCTGGGTGTGTGAGCGTGCGCCTGTGGTTCCAGATACTTAGAACTTGGAACTAGGTTGAGATGGAAGGATTGTTTGCGTCCGGCAGGTCGTGGCTGCAGTGGCCATTATCATGCCACTGCATTCCATTCTGAGTGACAGACTTCAACTAGAAAGCAGAAAGCTCTGGGAGCATTTCTGCTTTCAACTATCCTCCTAAAATTGATGTTGCTGAATACCTATGACCTCAGAGACAAGTCTTTTGATTTCAATGAATGAGCTTTCAAGTCGTTACGTGTAATGTATAAAACCAGTGTGTAAATCTACATAAAAATATTACATGTTCCAATGAGTTTTGTGATACGAAAATATGCGATACTGTCAACTAACTTAAAAACACGGTCATGGAAATGAGACCCTATTACTATCATTTGTGAAGAATTTACTCCTTCAGGATTTAATACATGTATTACATGTGAGGCCATCAGCACCTTTGTAGAAAAGAGGAAAAAATTATGGCATCTATGAACATGGCAAAATGAAGAGTTACAGGGAAAGCACAGCACACTAGGGCTTTTTCCATATTAAATAGGTCCTGTGAGGACAGTCTGTGAGTCAAGTGCATACTTCTCTCCTCCACCCCTCAGTATTCTCATCCTACTACTCCTGTTTTGTCTTTAGTTGAGAGAATCTGATGACACTTGCCCACGGGTCTTGAATAAGGGTGTTGTAACATGAGGGCACATCTTAAAGTTAGAGAGCCTTTGATCTCTGTTCAGATGCATTGTTGTTGGACGGTTGATCTCAAATACATTATTTCTTTTTTTTGTTTTGTTTTTTTGAGTTGGAGTCTCACTCTGTCGCCCAGACTGGAGTGCAGTGGCTGCTCCCAGCCACCGCAGCCTCGACCTGCTGGGCTCCGGAGATCCTTCCTGCTCAGCCTTCCAAGTAACTGGAACTACAGACATGTGCTACCACGCCCAGCTAATTTTTTGATTTATTGTAGAAATGAGGTCTCGTCAAGTTGCCCAGGCAGGTCTCAAACCCGAAGGCTCAGGCAATCCACTCACCTCAGCCTCCCAAAGCGCGGGATTACAGGCTGAGCTATCGAACCCGGCCTACATTATTTCTTTTGTGTCATTTAAAGTCTGATACTATTTTGTTAATAATATGGACACAGCCTGGTGTGGTGGCTCAAGCCTGTAATCCCAGCATTTTGGGAGACTCAGGTGAGACGACTGCCTGAGCTCAGGGTTTTGAGACTAGCCTGGGCAAATTGATGAGACCTCATCTCTACAATAAATCAAAAAATTAGCCAGGTATTGTAATGTGTGCCTGTAGTTCCAGCTTCTTGGAAGGTTGAGGCATAAGCATTGCCTGAGCCCAGCAGGTCAAGGCTGTGTTGGCTGTGAGTGTGCTCCTGTACTCCAGCCTGGGCAAAAGAGTGAGACTCCAACTCAAAATATATATGGACACTTGCAGTAACAAGCACTTTTAAATATGTCAGTGAATTTAACTCTTCCCACCCCTTGATAAAGTAGGCCTGTGATCTTTATTTTACAGGTGAGGAAAGTGGTTACTTGGACAGGTTGAGTTGCTTCATTAATGTCACACAATTTTTTTTTTATGTATTTCAAAACTTAACCGTGAAGTCTTCCTCTAAATTGTGTATGCTTATGGCATATTCTTCTTTGACTCTGACCACATCTCAAGAGTAAATGTCTCATTCTAGGTCCATTTTCTACTTGATGGTTGAAAAATGGCACAAATAGGTGGGGAAGGGAACTAGCTGACCCCTGGCCTTTCCTTTCCTCTGTCATACACTTATCTGAGGTTAGGTTTTCTGAGTGACCTTGAGCAGTCATAAATCTGGATGCCTACTCACCTGGAACATTTGTTATGTGTAATCGATTTTGTAGCTGTACTTTGTCTCAATTATTCCTCTCAGCTTTCTCTTACAAGTTTGTGTACTACACTGAAACACAATGCAAATGTTGATAAAAGTAAAATTATTGTCCTCCTATCAAAAGGCACAACATTCTTTTTTCCCCCAATTTTATAAGATGCATGCTCTAAACAAAAGCCCAGTCATACAGATCTCCTTGAAACGAAAACCTTTTCTGGCATCCATTCCCTCCAAACTCATTTTCTTCTTAGAAAGAATTATTTTTTTGCAGGTTTTTGTTTATTTTTCTGAATATTTTTATAGATTTATAAATACATATAAGGTATTTTAGACATAAATCAGACCATACTGCATTTTCTTTAAATTGTGCTCTTTCTCTGGTTATGTATTGTTGATATATTTTCATATCAGTGCACATGATTCTACTGACTATTTTAAAAGAATGAGTGCATTCTATTCTATTACTTGTTTAACTGTTCATTCCTTGATAGAAATTTGGATTATTTTTAGTTTCACGATTATGAAAAAAATGCTGCAGTAAGATCCTTGTACGTAATTTTCTACACTAATATCTAACTGCTCAACTTGCCTTTCTTTCCTTTTGTCAATATTTCACGTTTTTAATATTTATTTTGTGAGAATTATTTTTTAGTTCACCAGGATATTGTCATTGGATAAGCACACTTATGAGAAAACTAGATTAAATGTTATCCATCTTTGTATTCTGACAGAAATGCATACAAAGTAGTAAGTAGTTCTAACATATCAGTATATTCATAGAAATTGAAATTTAAATACTGCAATTGCTTCTACCCTACTTGTACAAAAAGGCATGACTTTATTCTATCTTTATCAATTCTAACTCCAGGGACTATTGATTAGACTTAAGAGACAATAGAAAAATGCTGTTGTATCTTTTTCTTTTTTTTAACTTATTTTGAGTTGGAGTCTCACTCTGTCACTCAGACTGGAGTGCAGTGGCACACTCACGGCAACCGCAGCCTCAACTTCCTGGGCTCAGGCAATCCTTCCAACTCAGACTTCCAAGTAACCGGAACTGCAGGTGTATGCTACCACACCTGGCTGATTTTTTATTTCAATTTATTGTAGAGGTGAGATCATGCCAAGTAGCCTGGGCTGGTCTCAAACCCGCGGGCTCAGGCAATCCTCTCATCTCAGCCTCCCAAAGTGCTGGGGTTATAGGCTTTAGGCACCCAGCCATATCCTTTTCTATTCAGCCATAGGCTCCCTCTGACATAGATCATAGAATTTAATGGTGGCTCCATAGATGGTTAGATAGAATAAAAATTCAACGTAATGAAGATCAGTACCTACAACTATGTTTTTTTTATTTTAAAGATGTGGGGTACAATTCAAGGTTAAGTATACACATGTTCCTTATGCCAGGACCACTATTTATGAGGTGTGCCCCCTTCCATGACAGAATCATACTACTACCAATCCTGCCACCCCTGGAAATTTCCCACTACCGACAATCCGTATTACAATAATTGTTAGTTCACTTATGAATGAGAATATGTGATACTCAGTTCTTTGTTTCTGATATAGATCACTCAGTATTATTGACTCTAAGTCCATCCAAGGGCTAGGTTCGGTGGCTCAACCTGTAATTCCAGCAGTTTAGGAGGCTGAGGCAAGTGGATTCCCTGAGCCCACGGGTTCAAAACCCGCTCGGGCAAATAGGTGAGATCTTATCTCTACAATAAATAAAAACTTTGCTAGGTGTCGTAGCATCCAAGTGTAGTTCCGGATACTTGGAAGGCTGAGGTGGAATGATCACTGGAGACTAGCAGGTCGAGGCTGCAGTATCTGGGAGCATTCCACTGCACTCCAGTCTGGATGACAGAGTGAGACTCCAACTCAAAAAATTAAAAAATAAATTAAAAAATCCATCCAAATTGCTGTGGAGTTCAAAATTTTGTCCTTTTTTATGGCTGTGTAATATTCCACCATGCATATGTACCATAATTTTTATAGTCATCTTTCAATGGGCAGCACAGTTGATTCTGTGTTTTTGCTGTTGTGAAGAATGCTGCAATAAGCATGCATGTGCACGTATGATTTTTCAGAGTGATTTGAACTCTGGGTATGCTCCTACAGAGGGAGTACAGGGTCATATGGAAGGTTGATTTTTAGACCTTTCAGAAATCACCAAACAGTTTTCCACAGAGGTTGTACTAGTTACATTCCCACCAACAGTGTTGAAGTATTTCCTTTTTCCCACATTCTGTCCAGTATTTTTTGTTAGTGATCATGGCCATGCTGATTGGAGTTAAGTAGTATCTCAGTGTGTTTTTTGGGGGGTGGGTGGTCGGAGTCTCATTCTGTCATCCAGACTGGAGTGCAGGGCATGCTCATGGGTCATCCCTGTGTTGACCTGCTGGGCTCTGGTGATCCTTTCACTTCTGCCTTCCAAGTAGCCCAAACTACAGGCACGAGCTACCATGCCTGGCTAATTATTTATTCATTTATTGGGGAAATGGGGTCTCACCAAGTTACCCGTGGTCTCAAATCTGCAGGCTTAACCAATCCACTCACCTTAGCCTCCCAAAGTGCTGGAATTACAGGCTGAGCAACCAAGCCTGAATACAACTATAATTCTTAATAATTTCTTTTGACTACCCCAAGACTTTATGGTTCCTAGTAGAAATTCACCCATGGATTAAGAGATGTGGTTGTTTAATATTTTAGTAATTTCCAAATCAACATTAAACAGGTTTTTGCAGTTTCTTTTGTCATTCTGCCTTTCTTTGATTGTGTTTGAAGAGACTACCAAGTTCCAAAAACTATTGGAAACTGTCTACTCCTCTGCTACTTTTGGGATAATATAGAGTAAAATGGTGCTATTTCCTTTTAGATTACCATGTAGAAAACTTAGTAAAATTATATGGGGTTGGATTTTTTTTTTTTTTTTTTGAGTTGGAGTCTCACTCTGTCGCCCAGACTGGAGTGCAGTGGCCGCTCCCAGCCACCACAGCCTCAACCTGCTGGGCTTCGGTGATCCTTCTGCCTCAGCCTTCCAAGTAGCCGGAACTACAGGCATGCGCTACCACGCCCGGCTGATTTTTTGATTTATTGTAAAGATGAGGTCTCGCTGCCCAGGCGGGTCTCGAACCCGCGGGCTCAGGCAGGGTTGGATTTTTATTATTTAGTTTTAAAATTATAATTTCTGTTTTCATCCCAGCACTGTGGGAGGCCGAGGTACCCAGCCTAGAGTCAATTTTGTTAATGAGTATTTTTTGGTAGGAGGTCAAGACCAGCCTGGGCAACATAGTTTAGACCTCATCTCTATAAAAAATAATCTTAGCCTGGAATTGGTGCCTCAGCCAGTAATCTCAACACTTTGGGAGGTTGAGGCAAGTTGATTGCCTGAACCACCAACCCGGGCAACTTGGCAAGACATCGTCTCTACAATAAATCAAAAAGTTAGCTTGGCATGGTTGTACATACCTGTAGTTCGAGCTACTTGGAAGGCTAATGCAGAATGATCGCATGAGCCCAGCAGGTCAATGATGGGGGGGTCATGAGTGTGTGTCACTGACCTACAGCCTAGGCAACAGAATAAGACTTCAACTTAAAAAAACAAAAGGCCAGGCGAGGTGGCTCAAGGCTTTAATCCCTGTACTTTGGAAGGCTGAGGCATAAGGATTGCCTGATCCCACGGGTTCAAGACCAGCCTGGGAAACTGGGTGAGGCCTCGTCTCTACAATGCATCAAAAAGTTAGCCGAATGTGGTGGCATGTGCCTAGGATTCCAGCTGAGGCAGAAATATTGCCTGAGCCCAGCAGGAAAAGGCTGCAATGGGTGTGAGCATGCCACTGCACTCCAGCCTGGGCAACAAAGTGAGAATCTGAGTTAAGACAAAAAAATCTAAAGAAATAAAATTTTAAAAAAAGAAAGTCTTTTAAAATATATGATTCTGCCAGTAGCGGTGACTCACCCCTCCCATCCCAGAACTTTGGGAGGCAGAGGCAAGAGGATTGCCTCAGTCCAGGTGTCCGAGACCAGTTTGGGCAACTTGGTGAGACGTCATCTCTAAAGTAAATCTAAAATTTAGCTGGGCATGGTGATGAGTACATGTAGTTCCAGGTACTTGAAGGCTGAGTTCGAAGGATCACTTCAGCCAGGTAGGTTGAGGCTGCAGTGGTTTTGAGCATGCTACTGCACTCCAGTTTAGGCAACAGAGTGAGTCTGTGACCCAAAAAATACAAAACAAAGGGAAGGGGCAGGGGGAAACTGGCCATGGGCAGGTGCTGGTGGGTGACAGCCCCAAAGTCGCCTGATTTGGAATATCCAGGTGGAAATTCCCAGGATATGTTATCAGAATCATTGGCAGCTTTTGTCACCAGATCCAAACCCAGTTCTGCTCAGTGGGACAGTCTGTAAGACATAGACATAGAGCAGGGGCTGTGACTTCATTTAGGAGGGACATTCAAACAGAGAAGATGAAGGACCAATGATGACCCCAATTGGGTTGTGTCAGCATTATTTTGTTTTTTTTCCAGGTGGACAAAGCGTTCGAGAGCACACTGTGCTTTAGACCTGATGACACTTGGGCATCTGGGGGAGTCGCCTGGAAAATCATGAAATCTGTCTTTGGTTCACGGTCTCCTTTTTTTGTTGTTGTTTTAGTTTAACAAAATGGAGTTAGTGCACCTACTTCCCCTTTCCCAGAGTTAGTCTGTACACCTGCATACTTATTCCTCATCTTTTTAGCATTTCTTTCCTCCTTCTCCTTCTCTTCCTTCTCCTTCTCCTTCACCTTCACTTTCTCCTTCTCCTTCTTCTTTTTTTGAGTTAGAGTCTCATGTTGTCGACAGGCTGGAGTGCAATGGCATGTTCCCAGCCACCACAGCCTCGACCTGCTGGGTTCCATTGATCCTTCTGCCTCAGCCTTCCAAATAGCTGGAACAACAGGCGCATAACCCTGCCAGGCTACTTTTTTGATTTATTGCAGAGATGAGGTCTTGCCAAGTTGTCCAGGTGCACGTCGAACCCACAGTCTCAGGCAATCCTCTCACCTCAGTTTCCCAAAGCATGGAATTACAGGCAGAGTCATCGAGCCCAGCTTCTGAATACTTTTTAATAAGTGTTTCCTATGGCATATATTTTGAACAAAGTTTGGTTAACATTCTTTAAATTTATAAATTCTGTCCCATGTGCACAATCTAACTTCAAACAAACTTTTAGCTGGTTAAAGGCTTAATCATTTTCAACATTTGTACATTCAAAAGATCTCTGGCTTAAGTAAAGTTAATGGTACTCTTTATATCTGTAAACTTCTCACCATGGTCTAGAGTTTATACACACAGGAAATTTAGAGTATATGAATTTTCTGATGTTGAGAAAACATGGAAAAACAATGAAAAACTATGCTCCATTCTTCCCATCTATAAAGTTTCTATATATATATAGATGCTCATATGTCAACCAAGTATTGAATAAGTGCTAAAGGCTTTGTCACATTCTTCTCATTTGTATGACTTCTCCTCAGTATGAATTCTCTTATGTCCAGCAAGTCTAAAATGAGAGCAAAAGGTTTTACCACATTCTTCACATTTGCAGGACTTCTCCCCAGTATGCACCTTGATATGTCGAGCAAGTTTAAATGGGAATAAAAGAGCTTGCCACATTCTTCACATTTGTGGCATTTCTCTCCAGTATGAATGATCACATGACCAGCAAATTCAGTCTTAGAGCAAAAGGTTTTGCCACATGGTTCACATTTGTAGCCTTTCTCTCTCGTATGGATGGTCTTATGTCCTGATAATTGTCTAGGAAAGCAAAAGGCCTTGCCACATTCTTCACATTTGTAAGGTTTCTCTCTTGTATAGATCTTCATATGTCTACCAACTGCTTTTTTACAGGAAAAGGGTTTGCCACATTCTGCACATTTGTAAGGCTTCTCCCCAGTATGGATCACCATATGTCGAGTAAGGTGTGAATGAGAGAGAAGAACTTTGCCACATTCTTCACATTTGTAGTATTTTTCTCAAATATGGTCTTATGTCCAGCAAATCCATTCTGACAGCAAAAGGCCTTGCCACATTCTTCCTACTTGTAGGGTTTTTCTCCTGGATTGATTCTCTGATGTTCTAAAAGCTTAAAGTATGCATGAATGGCTTTGCCACATTCCTCACATTTGTAGCATTTCTCTCCAGTATGAATGGTCATATGAACAGCAAATCTACTCTGGGAGCAAAAGGCTATGCCACATTCTTCACATTTGTGTGTTTCTCTCCAGTATGGATGTTCTTTTGTTCAGCAAATCCTTTCTGAGAGTGAAAAGACTTGCCACATTCTTCAGATTTGTAGGGTTTTTCTCCAGTATAGGTTCTCTGATCTTCTATAAGGCCCAAGTACCAATTAAAGGTTCTGCCACATTCTTCACATTTGTAGCATTTCTCTTCACCATGAATGGCCTTATGTCCAGTAAATCCTCCACGAGAGTGAAAGGCCTTGCCACATTATTCACATTGGTAGGGTTTTTCACCAGTATAAATTCTCTGATGTTCTATAAGTCTTGAGTATGGATAAAAGGTTTTGCCACATTCTTAACATTTGTAGGGTTTCTCTCCACTATGGATCACCATATGTTGAGTAAGGTATGAACGAGTATGAAAGGCTTTGCCACATTCTTCACATTTGTAGCGTTTCTCTGCAGCATGTATCAGTGAATGCTGAATAAGGCATGAACGAATGTGAAAGGCTTTGTCACATTCTTCACATTTGTAGGGTTTCTCTCTAGTATGGATCATTTTATGTCGAGTAAGTTCTGAATGAGAGCGAAAGGTTTTGCCACATTCTTCACTTTTAAAGGCTCTCTCTGCAATATGGATTTTTTCATGTCTATTTAGACAAGATGATTTCCTAAACACTTTCCCATCTACACTGTGTGCAATTCCTCTAATATTCTTTTGATGTTGGCTACATTTTGAGAACTGGTTATATGTTTTCCCATATTCATGTTTGGAAGCCATTTCAGAAATATGGATATTCTGGTGGATAATAAATTGGGAGTGTTGATGAAAGACTTTCTCACATTTGTTACATTTGTAATGGTTATATGCAATAGAACATCCTATCTGCCCGTCACCCTCAAGATACTTTCCCAAGATTTTTTTAACTGTAAGTTCATAAGACCAAATCTTCCATATCTTCCCACTGGTGCCTTTGCAAGTGACACTTCTATGTTCTTCTCTGACAAAAGACATTCAGTGTAGTGAGAAATCAGAGGTAAAAATAGTGAAAATAAAATTTATTCCTCATATTAGACTCAAGTGAATAACCTTTAAAAATCAAACATAATATTACCCCATGTTAAAGGCATTAGCATGATGGGAAGTAAAAATCACATTTCCATTCCTTCATAAATATATGTACTTAAGAAAATACTTATACCTAACCCTTAACTGTACCCCACAATATAAAAAAAAGAAAGAAAATACTTGCCACATTGCCTTTGTGAGAACTCAAAAAACAGCTAAAGCTTTGCACAATCCCCAGTAAGCACAATGTTAAAAAGATTTACATGGATGATGTTTAGGAATTTTGTCACCACAATGTCCCTTTACAATACAGCAAGATGCAATCACATGAAACTCTTGATTTCTTCCTCAGAGAATAAACAGAAAAGTGGAGCATGAGTCCACATTTCTGCCCTTTGGGGGTTTACCCAAGGCTGGTTTCTGTCCCAACTTACAGAGTGATGAAGAAGATGGTGGTATACTTTGGATAACAGGTTGCAGCTGTTGAGACTAAAGGAACATTTTTCTTACAGGACCAGACAGACTTCAGTACCAGAGATTGATCACAGATGTAGCAAATAACAATGAGTCCTGCAGAAGAAATGTGGTCTAACTATTTAACAGAAAGAGTACATGCATAATTCCAGAGAAGACACATCCTAAGAACAGGTATTACAAACTCCCAGATGATCTAACTTTTGACTGATGTTACACTTCTCTCGACAAAGCAACTTCATAAACATTATGACAGGTATCTTTTATTCAAATACCCAAGTTCCAGCAACGTATCCCAAAGCAAAAAAAGAATCAGGATAAATGAATCGACTAAGGATAGAACAACAAAAATCCAGAATTCAACTCCAAATAATTGGAGTCATATACATGCCTTGACAAAAAATTCAAAATAACCAACTTCATGTGATGTAATGAGCTATAAAGAATACAGATAATCGAACTAAACCAGGAAACCAACAAAGCAATTAAAAAACTATTACAAATCAGAATTTGGGGAGACAAAAATTGCAAAAAATTCTGAGAAATTTTCAAATTCAATGAAGAAAAATCGGAAAATCAACAAGTATACTGAACTCAAACTAGCATAAGCACAAACATACAGTCATATAAGCTATTATCAATATTTTTGGCTAACTCATCCCAGTACTCAGGATGTTGAGATGGACTGATCACCTAAGCTAAGGAGCTCAATGCTGTAGTGAGCCTTACTTGAGACATGATACTCCTGTCTGAGTGACAGGGACCATGACTCATAAAACAAAACCTTAGCAAGAATTTGGAAAACACCCTTGATATTGATATTGGTCTTAGTAATAATGTCTTTATTACTATGCAATAAATGTAAATATCAATTAGTTGAAAACATCAAACTAAAATGCTTCTGGGCAATAAGGGGAACAGGAAGAAGGTTTACAGGACAAAAGAAAATATCTGCAAACATTATAGCTGGAGAGATGTTAATATCCAAAATATACAAATCAAAGGCAAAAATGAGAAAATGATAATGACTTGAATTACAATATAGCCCAAGGCCGGGCTTAGTGGCTCAGCCTGTAATCCCAGCTCTTTGGGAGCCCCAGGCAGGTGGATTGCCTGAGCCCCTGGTTTTGAGACCAACCCAGGCAACTTGGCAAGACCTCATCTCTACAATTAATAAAAAATTAGCTCAGTGTAGTAGCAAGCACATGTGGCTCTGAATACTTGGAAGGCTGAGGCAGAAGGATCATTGGAGCCCAACATTTCAAGGCTACAGTTGCCAGGAGTGTGCCACCACACTACAGTCTAGGCAACAGAATGAGACTCCAACTAAAAAAAAAAAAAAAGCCAGACTGGTGGCTCAGCCTGTAATCCCATGATTGGGCAGGCTGAGGTGAGTGGATTTACTGAGCCCATGGGTTTGAGACCCACCTGGGCAACTTGGCGAGATCTCATCTCTACAATAAATCAAAAAAATTAGCTGGGTGTGGTAGCTCCTGCCTGTATTTCCAGCTACTTGAAAGGTTGAGGCAGAAGGATCTCCTGAGCACAACAGATTGTGGCAGTAGTGGCCATTAGCATGCCACTGCACTCCAGCCTGGGTAATGGAGTGAGACTTCAACTGGGGGGGGGAATTGCTGCATGACCTCACTCATGTGTGGAATCAAAAGATTGCACTCATAAAGGAAGAAAATACAGTGGTGGTCACCAGCAACTGCAAGTTGACAAAATGGCAGATGTTTTCTAATGGTGACAAAATTTCAATTATCACTGAGTTTTAGGGAACTAACATATAACATAGTGACTTACAACATTATGTGTTCTCCTTACACAAGATAGAAATGGCAACTATGAAATGTTATTGGTATATTCATTAGCATATTTGGAATCATTGTTTCACAATGTATAGTCATATCAAATTTTCACATTATACCCAATATATAGTTATACATTTCTTATCTATGTATATAAAATCAGATGTTAAAGACCCATACTTAAGCACATGTACATGGGGGTACATATATAAACTATTCCATCACATTAAAGACAACAAAATTATAAAATAAGAGTTATTAAGCAGTAAGGTAACATTTAGGAGTTTAATATGTTTACCAATACTCAACACGATATACCAAATAATTTGAATATATAGAAATAAATTACCTATCTCAGTACATTAAAAACAGAAAAAAGAAAAATAAATTAACAATATATCTTCTATCAAGAGAGATTAATGGTGTTCTGGTAGAATTATGGAGTATGAAGTTATACAAAATCACATTGGAAACTTCCCTAGGATAGAATCTCATTAAGTTGAAAGCATATGACATCTGTCTTTAGTTCTTAAAATTTCTCAAATATCAAAACCACTTCTCTCACTTATTTCCAACATGATGTGAAAAGAAAACTTAAAAAATACTTTGACATAGATTTTCTAAATAAATAAGCAGATATTTGCACGTCTCCAAAAGCATCAGAAAGGTAGTCAGATCATGCACTTCCTAACAAACCATTAAGTGGACTGATTTTCTCTGTAACCTTGAAAGGAGATCACTGAAGAAGCAGCAGAGCTTTTGGAGAATTTCAGAACATGGAATAACAGATGTCCCTTTGTGGACATCTTGACCTCTGTCATCAACTTCATTCACTCACCCCAACCTGGAGGTTTGACTAGCATGCTGTTTCTCTTCATATCCCAGTGCTCTTTCCTTTGCTCCAGACACTTGATCAGGTCTGGCTTAGAGACAGCGAGTCCTGTTTAATTAGAACAAAGCAACTTGACTCTTGCTGGGGTTCCTCAATTGCAAACCTAGTGTTGTGTTAAGTAGAGAACACATTATATAAAATTCTAGAAAATTAATCCCAAAATACTGTTTCCCAATAGAAACAATAGAACATTTAGATAGAATTTTAAATTTGTGGGTTACTTACTTTTTTTTTTTTGAGTTGGAATCTCACTCTGTCAAACAGGTTAGAGTGCAGTGGCACTCTCATGGCCACCCTAGTGTTGAAATGCTGGGCTCAGGCAATTCTCCCTCAGCCTTTCAAGTAGCCAGAACTATAAGTGCATGCTACCACACCCACCTAATTTATTGATTTATTATAGAGATGAGGACTTGCCAAGTGGCCTAGGCTTTTCTCAAGCCCATGAGCTCAGGCAATTCTCTCACCTTGACCTCCCAACGTGCTGAGATTACAGACTGGAGCCACTGTGCACAGCCTTAAATTTGTTGGTTATTAGCTCAGTAGAAGTGAATGAAAAACTTATGGTAGCATTTGGATTGAAGTGTGGGTAATGATATTCTATTCGACTAAATTTCTGGACTTACTAATATAGATAAAAGGACACATATCTATTCAAAATAGATCATGCCTCATTTCAAAATGAAACATCTTTAATTTTTTTTTGGTTAATAAATCAAAAACTTTTCTTTGATAGCAGAATGTGAACTCATTTGCACAAAGCAGAAATTCCCAGAAAACATTCTACAAAGGAAGGATATAAAATCCTTTGTATAAAATAGGGATTGTGTGTTAAGACAGTGCTCACCTAGAAGAACCAAGTTTCTGTGGTTATCTAACATAACGTTATGGTATAATATCAGATGAGTTGGGTCCAGGAATTCCCACTCCTCTGGAGAGAATTCTACAGCCACATCCTTGAAAGTCAACAGCCCCTGAAAACAACAAAAATAACACATATTTACCAAGTGAACATGTGTCTAGGTAAAGAGTGAAGAGAACGGGGTCCAGCTGATATGACAACCAGAATTATGCAATAAGGTAATTTGTAACAGAAAATTTCTCTAATGCATTAAGTCTGAGATAAAAGGATGAAACAAAATTCACTCACACAGTGTAGACACTCTGTTTTTGTGAATGATGCAACATAAACTTGGACAACTTAGGCATGTACATTTTTCAGTGAGATATTTACTTCACACAGAATAAGTTGTATATACTGCTCAGATGGAAAACTCTCATCCTCTCGTCTCAGCCTCCCAAAGTGCCACTGCGTCCAGCCAATATAGTAATTTAAAATGTCAATTTAATGACAAAGAAAAGCGTTTTAGGCAGCAATCAGTCTACAGGTATCTACCACAGCACGTAATCTCTCAAAGTATATTTATTTATTTATTTATTATTATTGTTTTTCAAGGCAGAGTCTCACTCCATCCAGGCTGGATAGCAGTGACATACTCACAGCCACCCCAAGGTCAACCTGCTAGGTGTTTAGAATGCCAGTCCCTCATTGTAATGTCCCTCCTAAATAAAGTCATAGCCTTTGTTCCAACTTCATCTGTAGACTTACTGGTTGTCTGACTATGAGGATTTAAGCTGGGGCTCAGGGGACTAAGGGGCTGTGAGAATTGATCTCTTTCTTAAATAAATCTTTTCTTCTTTCACTCTTTGTGTGTTGCAAATATTTGCATTACTTGGACCTGTTGCTGGTGTGCACCCAACCATATCTACCCATCCACGCTCACTTGACATACCCTGACATTTTGGACCTGGTGACACAAAGTGCCAATGACCCTGATGACTTGTCCTGGGATTTTCTAACTGGATATTCCAGATCAGGTGACTGTGGGGCTGTCACCCACCAGCACCTGCCCATGGCTGATTTTCACCTGCCCCTTCTCAAACTTTTCTCCCATTGCCACGTCTTGATCTCAGTCCCCTCTGTTCCTCTAGCCATGATAAAAGCCCAAGACAGCAAACTCAACCTAACATGGGTCTTTAGGACACCGGACCCTCATTGTAATGTCTCTCCTAAATCAAGTCACAACCTGTTTTTGTTCCAACTTCATCTCTCGACTTACTGGCTGTCTGGCTATGAGGATTTATGCTGGGACTCAGGGGGCTAAGAAGCCACACTCAGCTAAAGGGAGAGGGAAGAGAGGGATGGAAAGAGGAGAGGAGGGCAGAAAGGGGATATGGAGGGGGTGGGGAGAGTAGAGGGAAATGGGAGAAGGGGGAGGGGAGGGGAGAGGAGTGACGGGGAGGACATATGGGGTAGGGAGGGAAGAGGAGAGGGGAATGGATGAAGGGGAATGGGAAGGGAAGGAGGAGGGGTAAGTGGGTGGGTAAGGGAGTAGGGGAGGGGGAGAGGGGAAGGAAGGGAGGGAGGATGGGGAGGGGGAATTGGAGGAGGAGAGGAATGGGAACAGGGGACGGGAAGGGAAGGAGGGGCAGGAGAGTAGGGTGGGAAGAAAGGAAGACAAGGAGGGGACAGGGATGATGGGGAGGGTAGATGGGTTGGGAGAGAAGAGAAAGAGGGGGAAGGGGAAGAGACAGGGAGAGGAGAGAGGGGATGGGGAGGAAAGAAGTGGGACAGGAGAGGGAGATGAGAAGGGAAGGAGGAGGGGAGAGTGGGGTAGGGAAGGGTGGAGGAGTAGGGAAGAGTAGGGTGGGGAGGTGAGAAGGGGAGGGGGAGAGGGGAAGGAGGCGGAGGGGAGTGGGAAGGGAAGGGAAAATGGGGAGGAGGTGGCATGGAAGGGGGTATGTAGCCAGGAAGGGAGAGGGGGTGGGGAGGGGAGAGAAGATGGGGATGGGAGGAGGAGCGAGGGGGACACGGGGAGGAGCGAGGGGGACACGGGGAGGAGAGAGAGGGAGGGGGAGGTGGGGAGAGAAGTGTACAGGGAAAGGGGAGATGCCAAGGAAGCCCAGCCCAGAGAGACAGCGCTCCCCCTGCCCCTTCTGCAAGCCTTTCCCTCCAGGCCCTCCGGGGACCCCTCACCAAGACCCCTGACCGGGGTTCGAGACGCAGATCCGCTGTTGGCCCAAGTAAACTCCTTAACGCTGTGACGGAGTCTCCATTTAACCACAGGGAGGAGGGTGGGACGGGGCCAGAACCATAGCCCCCTCCCCACAAACGGGTACCCACGCGGGTCGGATCTTCCTCACGAACCTCCGGAGTCCCGCACATCCGGAGCGGGGGTCTGTGGGAAGTGGGTTTGGAGGCGGGACAGGACAGCACGCGGGGACCAGGCCCAACCCCACCTACTAAGAGGAGACCGGGCCGAGTCGCCGGCGGGGGCGGGCCCAGTCTGGGAGCTGATGGGGAGGCCGGTCCTGCCGCAGCTGGGTCATCTGTGTCCATCCCTTCCCTCTCTCGAGACACCCGCCCTACACTCACCATCTCCCGGCTTCCGGGCGTCCCGACGTCCTCCC
Organism: Carlito syrichta; assembly: GCF_000164805.1. Classification (NCBI taxonomy): domain Eukaryota; kingdom Metazoa; phylum Chordata; class Mammalia; order Primates; family Tarsiidae; genus Carlito; species Carlito syrichta. The sequence continues at coordinate 308,637 of NW_007260552.1, read as the reverse complement.
CACGGATTCCCAGGACAAGCAGGACACAGGACGACAGAGGAAGATGCGAAGATGGGCAATACTCCAGGAGATGATCCACCACTCTCACAGTCGCAGAATACAAAAAGCCCAGTCAGGGACCGGAAACGGCCCCCTCACCTCCGGCTCTTGTCTGATTGGCCAGTTCGGACCCCATTGATCGTGGATTAGATAAAACTCCAGTCCATCTGGTCTTCAGTGACAGGAGATGCGGGCTGCAGGAGGCGAGAAAACGTGGAGATTCCTCCCAGCGCCGGAACTGTTTTGGGGAGGGGTAGGATTGTGGGCCCCCTGCAGGGCCTGCTGGGAACACTGGCGTCTACATGGCTCCTGGTTGGGCGTCGCGGAGCTGCAGGACTACTATTCCAGAGTGTCCCGGGAGAGGCGGAATAGACCTACAGTCCAGCGACCCACCAACCAAGAGCGACGAACACTCCCATCATGCTCCGCTACGGGCCCACAACCCTCCTGGCCCCACCTTCAGCCCTGACTCCGGGGCTAGGAGAAATCTAAACGCGTCTTTGCCTGTGGAGTTCCTTTCGTTTTGCATCTCCTGTCAGTCAAGAGTCTTGTCCAATCAACGGAAGCTGATATCTGAAGTGGCCAATCAGACGAAAGCCGGAAGAGAATGGGCGGATTTAAACCGCTGACCGGGCCTTCGTCTCCTGCGCTTGCGCACGGAGCTGGGTCGTCCTCTCAGCTTTGTCCTGCCCTCCGGAATCCACGTGCCCCGTGGGTCTTCGCTCCAGCCTCTGCCGCCTTGTGACCTGCAAATCTCGGGAGTCCATGGGGAGGACACCGGGACACCCGGAAGCCGGGAGATCGTGAGCATACTGGGGATTATATATATTGTATATATTATATAATTTATATATATAGTATATTCTATATATTATACTATTATATATCATACTATATAATATATTGATAATTTTTGTATATTAATCATACATTATATAATAATTATATATGATATATGATAACCTTGTGATATATTAATATATTATCTATTAATTAATTTCAATTAATATATAATTAGGGTTAGGGTAATATATAATTGTATATTAATACGTTATATAGTCATTAATTAGAATAAAAATATAATTAGCGTTAGGGTTATATGTAATCATATAATATATTAATATATTATATAGTGATCAATTATAATTAATATATAATTATATATTAATATGATTATATATGATTATATATTATACTACTATATTCCCCTTATATACCATGTATATATAATATATCCTATTTATTATACCAATATATACTATACCATGGAATATTAATAATTATTGCATATTAATTATATGTAATATAATTATTACATATAATTATATTTAATATAATTGCTATAAATGAATCATATGTGATATAGTAATCATATAATATATTAATATTTATTATTAATTAAGGTTATAAATAGTGTTAGGGCTATATAGAATCATATAATATATTAATATATTATATAGTAATTAATTATAATTAATATATAATTAGGGTTAGGGTTAAATAGAATTATATAATATATTAATATATTATATAGTGATTAATTATAATTAATATATATTTAGCATTAGGATTATTTAGAATCATATATTAATATATTATAAAGTGATTAATTATTATTAATATATAATTAGTGTTAGTGTTATATAGAATCATATATTAATATATTGTTTAGTGGTTAATTATAATTAATCTATAATTAGGGTTAGGATGATATAGAATCATAAAATATATTAATATATTATATAGCAATTATAATTAATCTATAATTAGGGTGAGGGGTATATAGAATCATATGATATATTAATATATTATATACTAATTATAATTAATGTACAACTATATACTAATATAATTATATATAATTATATATTTATACTGTAGTTTTCCCACCCCTCTCTCCTCGCCAAGGTGACACAGAGGCTCTGATACGTTAAAGGACAATTTTTCTCTTGTTATGGTTGTGAAAATCAAATACATTTCCACCAGAAAATGTGGTAGATTAATTGTTGAAGTTCATAAGATTACTTTTTTTTTGTTTTGAGTCAGAGTCTCAATCCTTCACCCAGGTTGGAGTGGAGTTGCACACTCACTGTCCTGGGCCTTTTGCTATAGGTTGTCACATACAATAAATTTGAGTTTGGATTAAAATAACTTCAGACAAGCGAGTATTGCAGTAGGGTGGAAACACTCGTGATAGATCTTCAGGTGTCTCAAAATTTAGGTACAAATGGGTTTTCTTTCCTGGGGAGTCAAAAAGCTCAGAAAGAGGGGGGAGGAGGTATGGGGGAGGGCAGGATGGAGGGTGGCAGCAGCAGATTCCAGGTCACAGAATGTCTCACTCTGAAGTTAGCCTGGTCTTAGGAAGGACATGAAGAGGGGTGTGTTGGTTCAGGCTTAGGGTGGGTTAGAGTTCGGGGGTCTGGGAGGAGGGAAACATAAGCAAAATTTGGTTTGCATGAGTTGTGTTCAGATCACTGAAGACAAAAGTGTTTATCTAATTGCTTATGAGGCAGAAAATGGGAAATTGCAGTGTCTCTCTAAGTGATTTTGAGATAGAGAAACATAACATAAGTCCTCATGAGAAGGGGTATTCTTTGCCGCAAGCTGCTCTTGCAAAATATGAGTGATGGGGCATCTTCAATCACAGCTTTTTATCAGAATTCCCTCTCCACCCACATCTCCTGCCACTGGCCCTAGCTGTATACCTTTCTTTCACTTAGCTGTTTCTGAGTTGTATCCTTTATAATAACTGAACAATATAAGTGAAATTATTTACCGAGTTCTGTGAGTATTCCATCAAGTTATTGGACTGGAGGAGGGGCTTGGGCAGCACCTGATTTATAGGGAGTTGCTCAGGGGTAAAGGTGACCCCCTGGGTTTTCTAACTGGCATCAACAGTGTTTGCAATGTTCTGGGACTGAGGCCTGAACTTGCATGTTTGGGCTAACTCTGGGTGGTGACAGAATTGAATTGTTGGACAAACAATTGGTGTTAGAGACTGGTGTGCAGCAAACTTTACACATTTTTGTTCAGAAAAAAGACGTCACGTGTTGGGAGCCAGTCTTGGAGGCATAGCCATTTGAGCATCCACAATCACGGGTCAAAATTTTAAACTGCTTCAAAGGAAATATTGAAAAGACAGGAACCCAGTCTTGTTTCATGGGACAGTCTTGTTCCATATGTTCCCTGTTACATTAGGACAACAGGACAGCCTCACCCTGCTGTCCCACTGGGCCTCCAACACCAGGGCCTGCCTAGTCCACTGTAAATGCTGACATACCCCTTTCCCTTATGGTGACAACTGCAGATTAACTTTCTTAAGAAAAAGTGACCCACATGGCCCAGAAAAATCAAGGTAGCACCCAGCATAGTGCCCCCAAATTCCATAACTCCTCAGCCCTGTGAAATCAATGTCAGCAAGGAAGTTGGACAATTGAAGGCCTCTGAACCAGAGGGTGAGTAAGGCATCCTCAAAGGTTTATCCAGTCAGCAGTATGTTTTTGTCCTCATGCTATCTGATCTGTGTGACAGTGCCTCCATTAAATGGCACAAGTCTTACACTCGAGAGGTCTCAACCTGACCTCTGGGAGAGGATGGGCCTGAGGGATACCTAGGATGATCAAACAGCAAACATGTGGCCCTGACCAAAACTAGAATTTGGTCCAAGTGTTCTCACAGGATGAGAACCATTGGCATAGTATGTGGGTACCTGGGACCCACTCATGCCCAGTCGGTTCAAACCAGAGATGTCACCAGACTTGAAAAGCAACCAGCCACCTCGACTAGGGTGGACAGAAACCCACAGACCAGTCATCAACCTTATTCACTCAAGGAGCCAATGATGGCTGTACTGAGTGCCATGCACTGAGTGGCCATTGCCTGACCACCAATGAGGCAGAAGTCTAAGGTCAAGCAGATGGCACTGGGACCACGATGTCAGGGTACAATACTTGCTCCAGAATATAGGAATGATGAAAATTGGACAAGTGAGGGCCCAAGAGGCCAGGTCCCTAAGTCTGCCATCCTTGGTGGGTTCCTATCATAGTCTGAAATAGGAAATGTGGCCTCACTTTGTGGAAGGATGCTCCAAGGTGGGGAGAGCTGCATAAGGGAAAAGAGTTCCTGGCTATGCAGCAATAGGCCATAGATGGATCCCAGTCTGTAGTCTGTTCCTTTAGGGTTTTGTTTTGTTTTTTTTGAGTTGGAGTCTCATTCTGTTGCCTAGCCTGGAGTGCAGTGGCAAACTCACAGCCACCACAGCCTCGATCTGCTGGACTGATCCTTCCAATTCAGCCTTCTAAGTAGCTGGAACTACTGGCACATGCTACCATGTCTGGCTAATTTTTTCTTTTTTTTTTTTTTTTTGTAGAGACGAGGTATCACCAAGTGGCCCAGTCTGAGCTCGAACCTGTGGGCTCAGGCAATTCACTTGCCTCGGCCTCCCAAAGTGCTGGGATTACAGGATGAGGCACCGAGCCTGGCCATATTCCCCTTTTAATCTGGCTGCTGGGGATTCTCCCTGCTGTTGTTGTTGTTGTTGTTGTTTTTGTGTTGGAGTCTCATTTCATCATCCAGGCTGGAGTGCATTGGCACCCTCATAGCCACCGCAGCTTCAACCTGCTGGCCTCCAGCAATCCTTCCACCTTAGCCTTCCAAGTAGCCAGAACTGCAGGTGCACGCTATGAGGCCTGGCTAATTTTTTATTTTTTTCTTGTGTAGATGAGGTCTCTCCAAGTTGCTTGGGCTGGTCTCCCGCCTATGGGCTCTGGTGGGATTCTCCAGTTTTTGTTGAGTCTGCAGGTACTGAAAATCATCCAGTTCCTTTTTCTTATCTCATTTTGCTTTCAGGAGGAAAAAGAAAAAGAAAATCATCCTATCAAATGAATACTCAGCAGCCCCTTCTGCAGCCTGCTCTGCGGACAAGCACAGTGTTGTATTTGTACAATATTGAGTGTTCAGTCCTCTCCAAACTTATTGAGATGATTTATTACAATAGTGAATGTCCAGATTGCTCCTAATGGATGGAGATGATTTCATAGATTTGGCTCAGTAATGGTATCATCCAGATCACCAACATTGTCCCTTGGGAGTTCTAGAGAATATTTCATTGGGAGCCAGTTTTAGAAGCTTATCTGCTCCACGGTCATTGAGTACATAACATGAGTCTTTAATTGTGTGTGTGTGTTTGTGTATGGAGTCTGTGTCACCCAGTGTGGAGTACAGTGGCACGCTCCTGGCCACTGCAGCCTTGATCTTCTGTGCTCAGGCAATCCTTCTGCCTCAACCTTCCAAGTAGCTGGAACTACAGGCATGCGCTACCACGCCCCATTAATTTTTTTTATTGTAGAGATGAGGTCTCGCCAATTTGCCCTGGCTGATTTTGAACCCCCGGGCTCAGGCAATCCACTCGCCTCAGTCTCCCAAAGTGCTGGGATTACAGGCTGAGCCACCAAGCCTGGCATAGAGTATTTAATATTCTAATAAAGAGATCATCTGGATTCCTGGACTCCTCCCATCTATGTATATTTCTCTTTTCTCTTACACTCTCTCACCCTTTTTATAAAAGTAGGATTTGTTGAGAAGATAGAAAAGCTCCCACAGTGGGAGAATACCCAAAGAGTTCGCCCTACACTCTTCTTTTATCCAGAAGCATGTGGGGGATTCATTTCTATTTTTTTAATTTATTTTTTATTCATGTATTTATTCCTTTTTACTTTTTATTCTTCTTTAGGGGGACTTATTTCTTTGGTACTTGGGTGTGGCGATGACTAGTTTGTCCAACATGTCATTGGTGGATGCAGATTTCCCCAGCAAGGTAAAAAAATGTGGACTCAACCTGAAATTACTCATAGGGTATGTTGGAGTGTTTTGCAACCTCCGCAGACTGGGATGGGGTCCTGAAGCCCAGCGACCAAGCCACCAGGTGTCATTCCTGTGCTACAGTTCCCAGCATGCTCTGTGACGCGCACCACATGCTGCTCCTCCCCCCCAAATTCCGGTGCAAGGAGGCAACTCAATTGCCTCCTCCAGCCCCGTTGGATCGCATCTGTTGTCATTCTACTTGGAAAACTGAGGCGGAAGGATCGCTGGAGCCCAGCAGGTTGAGGCTGCGGTGGCCAGAAGTGGCCACGGCACTCCAGTCTGGGCAACAGAGTGAGACTCCAACTCAAAAAAAAAAAAGATCAGAAGGGTGGTGGCCTGTCGCCTTATCCAGTCAACGGATGCTAGTTCAGAAATTGCCCAATCAGAAAGGAACTCAGGGTAAGGGGGTGGCTTCTGGGCTCTGACTGGCCTTTTTGTTTTCTGGGCCTACGGAAGTGCTGGATCATCTTGGAGAAAGCCCCATATCTTTGCTACCTCCCTTTTTGCCTTGTGAAATGCAGGCCTGGGGAGGACGTAGGGAGGACACTGGGACACCCAGAAGCCGGGAGATGGTGAGTATGGGGGTTGGTGCGAGAACGAGAGGCAGGATGGACACAGATGACCCAGGTGTGGCAGACTGGCCTCCCCCTCAGTTCTGATCCTGGACTTTTCGCCTCCGATGGCTTGGCCCCTGTCCTCTCTACATAGGGTGGATATGGTCCGTTCACCAGGGTCCTGTCCCCGTGGCGACCTCACCCCACTGTAGGCCTGTCCAGGCAATCCCGTGATCCAGATGTGCGGGGCCCAGGAGTTTCATGGGGGGGTCTGACTCAGGTGGGGGTCCCTTGGGGAAGGGTCTGGGGTCCTGGTGCTGTCCCTCTCCCTTCCTAGAAAGTAAACGGATGCTCCAGCACTGTGTTAAGGAGTTCCCTTGTGCCAACAGCAGGTCATGAATTTCGAAGCTCCAGCCAGGGATCATGGCGTGGGGTCCCCGGAGGGCCTAAGGGTAAAGACTTGGAGAAGGGGCAGGGGAACCCGGTCACATGCAGATGTTGGTGGGTGACAGCCCTGCAGTTGAGTGATCTGGAATATCCAGGTGGAATTCCCTAGGGCAAGGCATAAGGGTCATTGGCAGTTTGTCATCAGGTCCAAACCTGGTTCTACCTGGTGGGACAGCCAAAATCAAGACAGGAGTTGGAACAGGGACTGTGACGTTACTTAGAGGACCATTAAAACCTAAAGATGAGGGACCTGCATCCTAAAGACCCTTCTTGGGCTGTGTGTATTTTTTGGTTTTATCCAGGTCAGTGGTGGGAGAGAGGGGAGAGGATTGCTTGAGCCCAGAAATTTGAGGCTAACCTGGACAACATAGCACATCCATGTAGCTATAAAGCTGAAACAACTTAGACAAGAATGGTCGCACAAGTCGGTAGTTTCAGATTCTTGGGAGCCTGATATGAAAGAATCTGTTGTGCTTAGGAGGTCAAGATTGTGATAAGCTGTGTGGAGACACTTCACGCCTGCCCGGGTTACAGAGTGAAACTCAGACTCAAAATACATTTAACTTAATTTTTTCAAAATATAGGCATACCTTAAACATGTAGATGTGACTTGTCTAGATAATATCACCTGAAAAGAAATGCTGGAGGAGAATGATGCAAAAATACCTGGTTCTCAGGTAAATGTGCTCCAAATCAGGGATGTGTCTCTTTTTCTACTGGAATGTCATGATTTTAGAGTGTGCAAACCTCAACTGCTACTTGTCTGTTGTTTTTTTTTTTTAAGTTGGAGTCTTGCTAGGCTCAGGTGATACTTCCACCTCAACCTTTCAAGTAGCTGGAACTGCAAGCACACAAAACCATGCTTGGCTAATTTTTTGGTTTATTGTAAATATGAAGTCTTGTCAAATTGTCCAAGCTGGTCTGGAATCTAGGCAATCCTCTCACCTTGACCTCCCAAATTGCTGGAATTATAGGCGTGAACCCCCAGGCCCAGCCTCCATATATGTCTTATTCTACTTTAAAACTGTGTATTCCCTTCATTTTTCAATCTTTATTAATTTTTGAGATGTGGGATACAATTCAGGGCTATGTATATAAATGTCCCTTATTTGTTGATGAGATGAGTTATCCCCCATACTCCCCCAACAGTATTCCACTCTCAGTTTCTTTTTATAGTCACTATCACACTGCTTTACTTTTCAAGTCCTTATTATATATGATAGCGTTTTTCAAATTTTTTATGCATTTCCAATTTAAATATTGTTTGCAAATATTTTTTTTCTTCAGAACACAAACAGTTAGTATGTATATCAGTATCAATCTCAATTGATAAATTGATTAGAGGATTACTGACTGAATTATACCATTTAATCTTTCTTCCCAAACATATATTTTAATTATTGTTTATTTCTACTGTTTTTCATGTATTTCAGAAATATTTTACTCTTCTTTATAGTTTGATCTTTAAATGTAAAAGTTTTTGTAAATTTCAGAATATCCTTAATCTATTAACAAAATTATATGACTTTCTCATTGATTTTAATAATGTGACTAATTATATTAATGGATTCCCAAATGCTGAACCTCTTAAGCATCCCTGACATAAAGGGAGCTCCCGGCCACTGCAGCCTTGACCTGCTGGCTCCAGCGATCCTTCTGCCTCAGCCTTCCAAGTAGCTGGAGCTACAGGTGCGCGCTACCCTTCCCAGCTAACTTTTGATTTATTATAGAGATGAGGTCTCGCCAAGTTTCCCAGGCGGGTCTTGAACCCGCGGACTCAGGCAATCCACTCACCTTGGCCTCCCAAAGCGCTGGGATTGCAGGCTGAGCTACTGAACCCGGCCAAATTTGGGTACTCTTATTTATGTTATACTACACACCATGACAGGGTTCCACTATTGCCAATCACTTATAGTATTCTGATTATTGTTCAGGGTCTGCTTATGAGTGAATACATGTAGTACTGAGATCTTTATGTGATAAAACTCTTGAGTATGTATATGTTTTTTAGTCGGAATCTCACTCTGTCACATAGTGTATTAATCAATAATTTTGTGGCCACCTCCTACATTATGTGAACTACAGACATGTGCTACCACACGCAACTAATTTTTGATTTATTGTAGAAACGAGGTCTCGCCAAGTTGCTTAGGCTGGTCTTAAACCTGCAGGCTCAGGCAATTCTCTCCACTTGGCCTCACAAAGTACTGGTGTTACAGCTTGAGTTACCGAGACCAGCTTTTAGTTTTTCTAGTAGGAGTCTCACTCTTTCCCCTGGCTGTAGCGCAATGGCACAATTGTGGCAACCACCACCTCAACCTGCTGGCAATCCTTCCTCACCAAGTTGGTTCAGATGGTTTGGAAACTGTATGCTTAGGAAATCCTGTCATCTCCACCTCCCAAAATGCTGGGATCATGGGTGTGTGTCACCGCACCTAGTCAGAAAGTTTCTTAGTGATTATTATTATGGGTTGTTCTATTTTTACATCTTATGGGGTTTTCTTTTGATTTGTCAAAAGGTGGGAAAGGCTGCCAACTTGGTCTGCAATAAAATGTAATTTTTTTTTACAATAGTCTCACTTTGTTGCCCAGACTGGAGTGCAGTCCACACTCCTGGCCACCGCAACCTCCATCTGTTGGGCTCTGGTGATCCTTCTGCCTCAGTCTTCCAAGTAGATGGAACTACAGGCATGCACTACCATGCCCAGCTAATTTTTTGATTTACTGTAGAGACGAAGTCTGTCCACATTGCCTGGGTGGTTCTGGAGCTCAGGCAATCCACTCACATTGGCCTCCCAAAGTGCTGGGATTACAGGCTGAGACATTGAACCTGGCCAAAATGTAATTTTAAAATGTCTGAATGCTTCCTAAAACCACCCTATAGGAAACTTATCTATCGATGTCTTACCTTTGCTAGCTACCCTGCCTTATTTTGACATTTCACTGTTACATTTGCTGTTGTTTTAGTTGAAGTTTTGTCTTCTTCTAAGATAGTAATTTATAGGAAATACATTTAAGTTGATTAAGTGAGAGGTTTCTTTGCATTTTTCACACACATTGCTGGTCTTGAAGGGAAAAGGCAGAAGTGATTCCTGTTCTCTGTGAAAGTGTAAACTGAGGCAAGGTGGACTGTTGCTATGGGAATAGTGCAAGATTGCAGCAAAGGAGAAAGTAGAAAGAAGTAAAGTTTATTGACCACCTTTCACAGATTGGAAAGGAATGAGAGATAGGCAAGTGAGGCGTGGAAGGGCCAAGAATTGGGGTTTTTAAAGGCCTTTGCGGAAAGAGGGTTTAAGCCCACAGGACTGTCCAGGGCCATGGGTCTTTGATGTAGATTATAGCCACATGAGTTTTATATTTTGTTGGTTGCCAGACAATAGCTTCTTATGCCCTCAGGTGATGGGCTAGATGGGCGGAGTCAAGGGGAAGAGGTTTTCCTGCAAGACACTTGTCAGATGGTTGCAATCCACAAACTCCTTGACCAAAAAGTGGTCTTATTACAATTTCTATGTTTTCAGTCAGCCAAGAGGTGACCTTTGGTTCCCCCTTGACAAGGAACCTGAAACTTTCCTAGAGATTACTATGTAAACTTTGAGTTGAAAGGTTGGGTTGTTGGGTTGCCCTGGTTTTGCATCTGATGGAGATTTCTTGACTGGAATGAGGTAGGCTACCACTTGGCCTGTAGAAAAATGTAATCTTAAAATGTCTGAATGCCTCCTAAAAGCAGTCTATTGGAAATTAACTATGTCTAACCTGTGCTTGATTCAAAGTGTGTCAGTCTAAAGAAAAATGGTTATGCTGAGGCAAAATGTGAACTAAGTTTATTCTAAGTTTCTCGGAGTCCCTACTTTCATTCGGGATTAAGTGCACTTGTGAAAGGAATAAAAAAATCCAAAATTAGAAAATATCTCAGCAGGGCTCGGAGGCTCAGCCTGTAACCCCGTGCCTTGGGAAGCTGAGGAGAGTGGATTGCCTGAGCCTGCGGGTTCGAGACCCACCTGGGCAACTTGGTGAGACCTCATCTATACAATAATAATAATAAAAAAAATCAGCCGGGCATGGTAACGCATGCCTGTAATTCTGGCTACTCAGAAGGCTGAGGAGGAAGAATCACCAGAGCCCAGTAGTTTGAGGCTGCAGTGGCCGGGAGTGGCCACTGCACTCCAGTCTGGGCAACAGAGTGAGACTCCAACTCAAAAAAGAAAAAAAAAAAGAAAATATATTACCCAGTGAGAAGGTGTAAGAACCCACATGAAGCGTGTCAGGCACACGGGAGAGCAAGTTCAGTGTCTCCTGAGAGTGTAATCACCAGGAACTTCAGTTAGCAGGACTTCAAAAGGGAACATCTCAAGTCATAGGATGGAGTGACTTGACACTTGATTCAGGCTTGTTTGTGTGTCAGTGCCTCTCCTACCTGGGTTTATACCCTTTAACAAAAACTGCATCCACTTATTTCAGCTCCAGTTGTTCACCGTAAAATGTATTTTATCAATATGAGTTGAAAGTTTTTTGTTGTTGTTTGTTGGTTTTGAGTTGGAGTCTCACTCTGTCACCCAGACTGGAGTGCAGTGGCCACTCCCAGTCACCGCAGCCTTGACTTGCTGGGCTCCAGTGATCCTTCTGCCTCAGCCTTCCAAGTAGCTGGAACTACAGGCATGCGTTACCACGCCCGACTAATTTTTTGATTTATTGTAGAGATGAGGTCTCGCCAAGTTGCCCAGGTGGTTCTTGAACCTACGGGCTCAGGCAATCCACTCACCTCGGCCTCCCAAAATGCTGGAATTACAGGCTGAGCTACTGAGCCCAGTTGAAAATTAAAAAAAAAATAATTTAGGCAAGATATAGATAGATGTTTGGAAAAATTAAATATCTAAGGCTGGGTGCAGTGGCTCATGCCTATAATCCCAGCACTTAGGGAGTCTGAGGTGAGAAGATTGATGAAGCCCATGGGCTCAAGACAGGCCCGGGCAACTTGGGAAGACCTCCATTCTACATCAAAAAAATTAGCTAGTCATGGTGGTGCATGCCAGTAGTTTCAGCTACTTGAAAGGCTGAGGTGGAAGGATTGCCTGAGTCCAGCAGGTTGAGGCTGCTGTGTCCATTAGCATGCCACTGTACCCCAGCCTGGGCAATGCAGTGAGACTCCAACTAAAAAAAAAAAAATTTTTTGTTAGATATTTCATTTGTTTACAAAATATTATCTACCTTTTTTATTTTACAGAATGGATGTTGTAAGATTCTGAGGACAGTTCTATTTTAGTGTACTTTCAAACAGAATTCCAGGGTATTTCTTTGCAAATAGTACCACACAATAAAAATAGGGGACATTTTTCTCTCATTATAGCTGTAGAGCATCAGTACATTTTCACAAGAAGTGTAGTAGATTGGTGAATTACGTAGATTTATGAAAACACTAGTTCCTCTTTGCAAAGTGGATAATTTGTGACAGTGGATAACTTCTGTATTGTGTAATCTGGATATCAGTTTATTGCTAAATTTTATGAGGAAAACATAAGTCACATAGCCAGATCAGAACTTAGCAAAGCAATGGGCACCATAGCTCAATGAACACATGGTCTGGTGAGAGCTTAACAAAAGCAATAGCAAATGGCTGCATCAGGTCAACATTTCATGCAATTTTCAAGCCTTTTCCTTTCATAGGGCAGGTCAAGTGAGGTGCCATGGTGATAGAGTCTTTCAGGAAGCTCATAAAGTGCCAGTTAAGTTCACTTATTATGACGGGAGGCAAATATTCACAAAACAAGCTAGTGAGGGGTTGGTTGTAAGACAATTAGCCAGAGCTACCTCTTAGCTACTGGTGTTGTTTTTGCCTAATGATAAGAGGACTGTCAAGGTAATTTTGATCAGAAAACATGACATAACTAGGCAGTGTCAAAATGGCTGCTTTTTGGCTATATCGACTCATCTTATGTCCTTTCAAACCTTAATCAGGAAGCAAATTCATGGGCCAGAGATTCCAAGCAGTGGTCAGTGTTTATCCTGAAAAAGATCCAAGTAGTTCTTTTAGGACAGCCTCCCCAGAAGCAGCACCTGTCTGTTTACAGCAGTCATGGAAGGAGCCCATGATGGTGAGAAAAGCTTGCAGAGTCATGGAAAGTCATGGGTCCACAATGATTTATGGGCAGGTTTCAGATGGAAATGAAGGATGTAATATTTTTTCAGCAGGCTTAATTTTTATTTTCCTCACACTGTTTCTAGATATTGTCAAAAAAAATTAATTTGTGTTTGGGCCAAAAAAAATTATGATAATGTATTACAATATGGTGAAAGCACCAGGTATAGGACCTGCAAGCATCTCAACATTTAGGCAGAAATGTACTTCCTTCCATGTGGAGAAACAAAGAAGACCATAAAGGGGATGAGTGGGGGAGGATAGAATGGAGGTGGCAACAGCAGATGGCTTTTCTAATTTGTTTTACCCCAAAGGGAGCGTGCTTTTAGGAGGATCATAAAGAGAAGTGTGTGTTGGCTTAAGCTGTCAGTGGATCAGGATTGAGGGGTCAGGGGAAAGAAATGTTTGTTTCACAGGTGTTTTGTTACCACCACTGGAGACAAAAGTATTCATACAACTTTTTGTGAGGCAGAAAATGGGAAATTGTGGTGTCTGTGACTGGCTTTGAGATAGGGATAATGAGCAACATCACCGAAATCATAATGGGAGGGAGGTTTCTTTGCAGCAAGCTGCTCTTGCAGAACACAAAGGATGGGGTGTCTTCAATCACAGCTATTGACCAGAATTCTCTCCCCAGCCCACAAAGCTGGGTCATGCCCACTGCTCTGTCTTCTTCTCCATCAGCCTCGCCTATCTTCGCTTCAGCCTGTTTCATGTTACCTGCAGGTCCTGGGAGATTTGTAGGGACACTGAGATACTCACAAGGCGGGAGGTTGGAAGTGTGGATGCACCTGGATGACCTGGCTCTGTAGGGACTGTCCTCCCCGTTAAGTCCAAGCCTGGACCCGTCCCTATTGGCGACTTGGCCCATTCCCCTCGGTGTAGGTAGGGCTGAGCTGCGACCCCAGGATCTTGATCCCGCAACGAAGTCCCCTGCTGAGAACTCTCCATACAGCTCCCCATCTTGAAAAGTGTAGGACACAGGAGGTTCGTGGGGAGAATACGACCTGTAAGGAGGGGGACCTGTGAAGGGATGGGGAGACTGTAGTCCTGCCCCGGTCCTCTCTCCTCTCCAGAGTTAAACGGCGGTTCCATCACGGCGTTAAGGAAGACTTTTGGGCCAACAGCGGGTGGTGAGTCCAGAAACTCCAGTCAGGACTCATGGAGTGGGGATCCCGGAGGGCCTGGGAGGAAAGGCTTTGAGAAGAGGCAAGGGGAGGATAGACATGGCCAGGTGCTGTTGGGTGGCATCCCTGCAGTGGTCTTATCTGAATTGCTTAGGTGGAAATCTCCAGGGCTTCTCATCAGGGTCATGGCCGTTTGAGTCACCTGGTCCAAACCCGGTTTTGTCAACATAAGGAGGTGGAGTAAGGGTTGTTACTTTATTTAATAGGGACATTAAAACCAAGGAATTGAGGGGCCTAAAGACCTTTCCTGGAAAAAATTAGCCAGACATGGTAGTGCATGCTTGTAATTCCAGCTACATGGAAGGCTGAGGCAGAAGGATTGCTAGAGCCCAGAAGGTTGAAGCTGCGGTAGCCGGGAGCGTTCCACTGCACTCCAGTCTGGATCAAGGAGTGAAACTCCCATTCAAAAAATAAAATAAAATAAAATTTTTATCCAGGCTGTGGGAAAGGGGCTAAGATCAAGAGGTGGTTTTGACTTGCAGATATCTGGGCGATGAAAGGAGTCCTGGAAAGTGGTGAATTCTCTTTGTCCTTGGATTACAGTCTCCTTGTTCCTTTATTGAACAAAACAGAGTGAGTGCACATATTTTCACTTTCCCAGAGTAAGTCTGGACAGGTGCATACTGGTGCCAACCTATTCTTGTCAGCATTTCACAATTATTTTAGCTACATACATACACACAAAGAGGCCAGAGCCCCCCCTTCACACCCACCCCCATTTAAAATGAAGTTAGGTCAAACTTTTTTTTTTGAGTTGGAGTCTCAGTCGCCCAGACTTCAGTGCAGTGGCCACTCCCGGCCACCACAGCCTCGACATGCTAGGCTTCGGAGATTCTTCTGCCTCAGCCTTCCAAGTAGCTGGAACTACAGGTGCACGCTACCATGCCTGGCTCATTTTTTGATTTTTTGTAGAGATGAGGTCTCGCCAAGTTCCCCAGGTGTGTCTCGAACTAACAGGCTCAGGCAATCCACTCTCCTCATCCTCCCAAAGGCGTGGGATTACAGGTTGAGCCACCAAGCCCGGCTGTGTCTGTTTTATAGTATTAAAATAGTAACTTTTAAAAATCTACTTTAGTTCGGCTACTGATTTCTGTGCACTTTTAGACACATCACTGTTCTTGAGATGAAAAGGCAGAAATGATGTCTGTCCTGTGGATTATTTTCCATTTGTAAAGAAGCAACACTTCTTGGAAAGACAAGGTAGACCCAAATCAGGGATATGGTAGAAGAATCCACAAATCAAAGAGAACTTCAGGCAAACAGTACAGCAAGCAAGGGACTCCCAAGAGTGTGGTAAGACTCTAAAAAAGCATAAATACATTAAGTTTAATTTTGAAATAAATAAATGCATGTTTTCAACATCCAGTTGTGACTTGATTAGATAATCTCACCTGAGAAGAAATCCCAGAGAAGTAGGAGGAAGAGGGAAAAAATGGTTGCTACTCAGGTATATGTGTCCCGGGTGAGAAGGAATGTTATGTCTGTAAAACATGCAAACCATCCTGTTGTCCTTGTGATGGTCCTGCCTAATGAGTTTGTTTCAAATATTTTTGTTCTTCCTGCAATATTCAATGGGTCTGTCGGACAATGCTCCCTACGTAGCCTCTTCTGTTCTCTTCATCCATACTGCTTAGTTGCCATGAACTGTTCTCACCACTAATGTATTATCTACAGTATTAAAAATGTTCCCTTGTAAGCTGGGCTCAGTGGCTCAGCCTGTAACCCCACGCCTTTGGAAGGCTGAGGTGAGTGGATTGCCTGAGCCCGTGGGTTCGAGACCCACCTGTGCAGCAAGACCACATCTCTACAATAAATAAAAAAAAAATCAGCCGGGCGTGGTAGCGCACGCCTGTAATTTTGGCTACTCAGAAGGCTGAGGTGGAAGGATTGCTGAAGTCCAGCAGGTGGAGGCTGCGGTGGCCGGGAGTGGCTACTGCACTCCAGTCTGGGCAACCGAGTGAGACTCCAACTCAAAAAATAAATAAATAAATAAAAATAAAAATAAAATGTTCCCTTGTGATTGGGGATTATGGAAATGTACAGTAACCAAGAATCCCAGTGGAGACTGGGTAGACCCTCAGATCCTAATGAAGGATAGAAACAATTTTTTTTGGAGTTAAAGTCTCCCTCTGTTGACCAGGCTGAAGTGCAGTGTCACACACACAGCCACCACAGCCCAGTTAATTTTTTGATTTATTGTAGATTTGAGGTCTTGCCAAGGTGCCCAGGCTAGTCTTGCATCTGTGGGTTCAGGAAATTCTCTCATCTCAGCCTCCCAAACTGAGCCTCTGCCCCTAGCCAGAGCATGTTCTGTTAAGGTTCTTTCTAGATGCTCCATCAACTCCACGCAGAACAGGGTTAATAAAATGTACATTTAAACAGAATAGTAGCTGGGCTCGGCGGCTCAGCCTGTAATCCCATGCCTTTGGGAGGCTGAGGTGAGTGGATTGCTTGAGCCCGCGGGTTCGAGACCCACCTGGGCAGCGAGACCTCATCTCTACAACAAATCAAAAAATCAGCCAGGTGTGGTAGCGCATGCCTATAATTCCGGTTACTTGGAAGGCTGAAGTGGAGGGATTCCCGGAGCCCAGCAGGTCGAGGCTGCGGTTGTCGGGAGCGGCCACTGCACTCCAGTCTGGGTGACAGAGTGAGACTCCAACTCAAAAAATAAATAAATAAATAAATAAACAGAATAGTAGTTATTGCCCAGAATAACTCAGGAAAGTCTGAATAAAGAACAATTAGAAGAGACTTGCTCACTAGGATTCTAAAAACAACAATATAAATATACTTTTAGAGATTACATGCCATGGAAGATACCTATAGGTTGATTTCTGCCGAACACATCTCCTTGTTATTAAATTTAGAGTATATATTACTATATTGGCTGGTTGAGATGGCTAAACCTGCAATCCCCGCACTTTGGAAGAGTGAGGAGACAGAATAGCCTGAGCCTGCATTTTGAGAACAGTTTGGACAACTTGGTGAGACCTGACTCTACAGTAAATTAGAAAAACTAGCCAGGCTTGGTTTGCATTCACTTGTAGCTCTAGCTACTGGGAAGACAGAAGCAGAAGGATTGCTTAAGCCCAGTGGGTCAAGGCTGCTAGTGCCTGTGAGCATGCCACTGCACTCCAGCCTGGGTGACAAGAGTGAGACTTCAACTCAAAAAATAATAATAAAATACTATAAATTTTGGCCAAAAGATCTCAGCAAGAATGTTGTGCTGCATCTGTGTGCCTTGGCATCTGATATCAATTTGTCCCAGGTATGGAGGACACATTCTTTCAGCCCAGGGGTTCAAGGCTCAAATAAACTGTGGTTATGCCAATGCACCCTACTATGGATAAGAATGCGACACACCAACTGAAAAAGAAAGTGCAGAACCTCAGACTAAATCCATGTCTTCTGAATCAGAATTTGCATTTTAACAAGATATTCAATTCATTACTGTACAAATTAAAACTTGATGAATACCTTCCAACTTACTAGGAGTTTTCCATCTGAGCAGTATATGTAACATATCCTGTGTGATGTAAACATAGCAATAAAAATTTACATGCCTGTGTTGGTGTCCAAATTTATGCTATATCACTCACAAAAATAGAGTGTCTACACTGGTCAAGTGTATTTTATTTCTTTTTTTCTTACATTTAATGAATTAAAGGATATTTCTGTGTTATGAATTTTCTTATTGCATAATAATAGTTTTCATGTCAACTGAACCCTGTTCTCTTCACTGTTGCTTTACCCAGAGGCCATGGTGACTGGGTAAATATGTGTTGTTGTATTCAGGGTCTGTTGACATTCAAAGATGTGGCCATAGAATTCTCTCCACAGGAGTGGGAATGCCTGGATCCCATGAGCGAATATTGTACAGGACTTTGATGTTAGAGAACCACAGAAATCTGGTTTTACTGGGTGAGGAAACTCCACACAATCCCTATTTCATACTAAGGATTTTATGTCCTTTGGAAAATGTTTTCTGGGAATTTATGCTTTGCACAAATGAGTTTGAGATTCCTGCTATCAAAGAAAAGTTGGTGCTTTGTTAACAGAAAAAAATAAAAATGTTTCATTTTGACATGAAGCCTTCTCTATTTTGAATTGACCATTGTCCTTCTAGCTATATTGTTGGTAAGTTCAGAAATTAAGTGGCGTAGGTATCATTGCCCACATCTCATTCCAGTTGCTACCATAAGTTCAGTACTCACTAGTACTGAACTAAGAACTCACAAATTTATGGCCAGGCACAGTAGCTCAACCCTGTAATGCCAGCACTTTGGGAGGCTGAGGTGAGAGGATTGCCTGAGCCCATGGGTTCAAGAACTTGCCAACTTGGCAAGACCCCATCTCTACAATAAATCAAAAAATTAGCCTGGAGTGGTAATGAACACCTGTAGATCTGGCTACTTGGTAGACTGAGGAAGAATAATCACCTGAACCCAAAAGGTGAATGCTGGGGTAGCCGTGAACTTTCCACTGCACTCCAGCCTGGGAAACAGTGTGAGACTCCAACTCAAAATAAAAAAAGAAACCCACAAATTTAAAATTCTACCTAATATTCTAAAGGTTTTATTGGGAAACTGTATTTTGGGATTAATTTTCTAAAATCTTGTATAATGTGTTCTCTACTGATCACAATACTAGGTTTATAATTGAAGAACCCCAACAAGAGTCATGCTACTTTTTCTAATTTAACAGGACTTGCTGTCTCTAAGCCAGACCTCATCATGTGTCTGGAGCAAAGGAAAGAGCCCCGGGATGTGAAGAGACACAGCATGTTAGCCCAAATTCCAGGTAGGTGGGAGTGAATGAAGCAGATGACACAGGTCGAGGAATCAGAGCTTGAAATGTGGTTTGGGAAGGTGGTCTGCTCCAGTGGAAATGGTTTCTGAGAAACCTGGGATTTTTTTCTCTTGCATCTCAAAGGAACATCTGTTATTCCATGTTCTGAAATTCTCCAAAAACTTTGCTTCTTCAATTATCTTTCAAGTTTACAGAGGAAATCAAAGTCCACTTAATGGTTTGTTAGGGACAGTATGATCTTACTATCTTTCTGATGCTTTGGAGATGTGCAACTACCTGCTTTTTTATTTGGAAATCCATGTGAAACTATTTTTTATGTTTTCTTTTTGCATCATGTTTGAATGTATGTGAGAATAGTGTTTTTGTTATCTGAGGAATTTTGAGAACTCTCTAGACACATGTTACATATTTTCTACTCTATGATTTTCTATACTAGGAAATTTCCAATGATTTTATTTAAATTCATACTCCACACTTCTACCAGAACTCAAGCTCTCTCTCTTAAAAAAGAAATCTTGTTACTTTACTTCAATATTACTTTTATAGTATGATCTAAAACTGGTAATTTATCCATATATCCTAATGTTTAAGTATACTATGTTGCATAGAGGATTGGTAAACATGTATTAAACTCCCACGCTACCTTGTGTCTTAACAAGTCTTTATTTTCTAATTTTCTTTTCTGTAGTATGAAGCTTAGGAGTAGCTTACCTATATGTATATATACAAACATGCACATATGAGTGTTTATGTATGTGTAATTAACATCTGCTTATTCATACATAAATTAAAATATATAGCCATATGTTGTGAGTAATGTAATAATTTGATGTGTCCATGCATTATGAAATGATTAAAATTATATTAATGAACATTTCAATCATCTAATATAGTTGAGATTTATATGTTTTGTAAGGAAAACACATGATGTCTTCTATTTTAGCAAACTTTCTAAGTATGCAAGACATCATTATTAACTATAAGTCACTAAGTTATACCTTAGATTTTTTTCCCATGTTGAAGTCTCACTCTGTCATGCAGGCTCGAGTGAAGTGGCATGCTAATGACCACCACAGCCTCACTGCTGGGCTCAGGCAATTCTTCCATATTAGCCTTTCAAGTAGCTGGTACTACAGGCACCAGCTGCCATGTCAAGCTTATTTTTTTTATTTATCATAGATACGAGGTCTCACGAAGGTGCCCAGACTGCTCTTGAACCCCTGAGCTCAGGCAACTCAGCCTTCCAATGTTCTGGGATTGCAGAATTGAGCCACTGTACCCATCCTCACACAGTATTTGTGTGTGTGTGCCTGGCTCACTTCAGTTAGCATAATGTCTTACAATTTCATCCATAAGATTAAAATAGCAGAAATTCTTTAAATTTTTTTTTTTTGGCATGATACATATATATATATATATATATATATATATATATATATATATGTTCATATATATATGTTATTTATATATATATGTTTATATATATATATGTTATTTTTTGTTGTCAACCTTGGCATGCTCCTGGCCACCACAGCCTCAACTTGCTGGGCTCTGGCAATTCTTCTGTCTCCACCTTCCAAGTAACCAGAACTACAGGCATGCACTACCATGCCTGGCTAGTTTTTGATTTATTGTAGAGATGATGTCTCGCAAAGTTGCCCAGGTGGGTCTCGAACCTGCGGGCTCAGACAATCCACACACCTTGGCCTTCCAAAGTGCTGGGATTACATACTGAGCCACTGAGTCTGGCCTAGTTTCATTTTTAAAAGAATGTTGATAATAATTTTTATATGACTCTACCAATCTTAAACTCACCAAAAGTATACAGGATTTCTTTTTCTTTATATCCTTATCAAATGTTCTCTTCTGGTTGATATTAGCCATACTAACAGGTGTGAGATAATATACCATCATTGTGTTTATTTGAAATTGGCTCTCTTGGTGATGGCCAGCGCTTTTTCAGGTAACTGCTAGCAATTTGTATGTCCTCATTGGATAAATAACTGTTCGTTGTTCTGCTTATTTTATTCAAGTGATTATCCTTTTCTTGTGTATTCCTGATTTGGATAATTTTCTTGTATATTTTGGATATTAACATTTCATCTAGTTAGTATATGGTTTGCAGATGTTTTCTCTTGTCCTATTCACCTTCTTCCATTTCCCTTTACAATGCAGATGCTTTTCAGTTTGATGTCTCTAACTTCTTTTTTTTAAATTTTGAGTTGGAGTCTCACTCTGTCACCCCGACTGGAATGCGGTGGCATGCTCCCGGCCACCACAGCCTCGACATGCTGTGCTCTGGCGATCCTGCCATCTCAGCCTTCCAAGTAACTGGAACTACAGGCACACAGTACCATGACTGGCTAATTTTTGAGTTATTGTATAGATGAGATCTCGCCAAGTTGCCCAGGCAGGTATTGAACCTGTGGGCCCAGGCAATCCACTCACCTCGACCTCCCAAAGTGCTGGGATTACAGGCTGTGCCACCGAGCCTGGCCTCCAACTTCTTTATATTTAATTTTATTCCTGTAGTCATAAAAAAATTATTACTGAGACCAATATCAATATCAAGGATGTTTCCCAAATTCTTTTATGCTTTTGCTTTATTAGCCATGTTCTCTGTCACCCAGGCAGAAGTGTGGCAGCTGATATAATACTCACTACAGCCTTAAGCTTCTTGTCTTAGGTGATCACTCCCCTTCAGTCTCCTCAATACTGGGATTACAGTTAGCACAAAACTTTGATAATAGCTTGTCTCACTGTATGTTTGTGTTTATCCTAGTTTGAGTTCAATAAAGTAGTTGGTTTTTCTATTTTTCTTCATTTCATTTGAAAATTTCTCAGACTTTTTTGTAATTTGCACCTCCACAAATTATTGTTGTGCCTTTAATTGAGTCATTTATCCTGATTCTTTCTATGCTTTGGCATACTTTCTTTGAATTGGGGTATTTGAAATTCAAAGATATACACCTCATAATGTTTATAAAGTTGCTTTGTCTAGGTTAATGTGACACTAATCACTAAGTTAGAGATTCTAGGATCCTCTCATTCCTGTTCTTAGGATGTGTCTTTTCTGTAAGTTGGGACAGAAACCAGCCTTTGGGTAAACACCCAAAGGGCAGATGTGAACTCATGCTCCACTCTTCTGTTTATTCCCCGAGGAAGAAATAATGAGTTAGAATGTTCACCTGATTGCATCATGCTTTATTGTGAAGGAAGAGAGATTATAGTTTAAACTTCCTCTTCCATGTAACTCGTTTTAACAATATGCTCACTGAGGATTCTGCAAAGTCTTAGTTGTTTTTTTGAGTTCTCACATAGGCAACGTGGTATTTTCTTAAATACATATATTTATGAAAGAGTGGAAATCTGGAATTTGTACTCACTATGGTATTTATGTCCTTAGCATGGTATAATATTATGTTTGATTTTTAAATGATATTCACCTGAGTCTATTAGATTGAATACATTTTCATTTTCATGATTTTCAGCTGTGACTTCTCATTACACTGAGGGTCTTTTCCCAGAGAAGAGCATAGAAGACTCACTTACAAATATGCCAATGGAAAAATATGGAAAATTTGACCTTAAGAACTTACACTTAAAAAAAACTTGTGAAAGTATGCATGAGGGTGAACTGCAGATAGGGTACTCAGCTGAAAATAACCATTACATATGTAACAAGTGTGTGAAAATCTTTCATCAACACTCCAAATTTGTTATCCACCAAAGTATGCATATTTCTGAAATAACTTTCAATCATGAATATGGCAAAACATTTAACCAGTCCTCAAAATGTAGTCAACTTAAAAAAAAAAATAATAGTGGAGGAAATGTAAACAATATATATGGGAAAACATTTAGGAAATGATCTTATCTAAATAAATGTAAAAGAATCCATAGGGGAGAGAAAACCTTCAAAAGTGAAAAATGTGACAAAGCCTTTTTGCTCTCCAGGAGAACTTATTGGACATAAGACCATTCATACTGGAGAGAAACCCTACAAATGTGCAGAATGTGGCAAAGCCCTTTGCTTTTGTTCACAACTTACTCAACATATGGTGGTTCATACCAGAAAGAAACCCTACAAATGTGAAGAATGTGGCAAAGCCTTTCGCATTTATTCACATCTTGTTCAACATACAATGATCCATACTGGAGTGAAATCCTACAAATATAAAGAATGTGGCAAAGCCTTTTATGTTCATTCAAAAATTGCTCAACATATGATGATCCATATGGAGAGAAACCCTACAAGTGTGAAGAATGTGGCAAAGCATTTCACACTTGTTCACAACTTACTTGACTTACTTTGATCATATTAGAGTGAAACCCTACAAATGTGAAGAATGTGGCAAAGCATTTCACACTCATTCACACCTTACTCAACATATCTTTTGATCTACAAATGTGAAGAATGTGGCAAAGCCTTTCTCTCTCAAGGAGGATTTGCTGGACATAAGACCATCCATCCTGAAGAGAAATCCTACAAATGTGTAGAATGTGGCTAAGGTTTTACTCGGTACTCAAAGTTTATTGTACATCAGAGTATCCATACTGGACAGAAACTCTACAAATTTGAAATATTTGAATAAGCCTTTCACTTTTATTCACTACTTACTTGACATGTCAAGATCCATAATTGTTGAGAAACCCTACAAATGTGAAAACTGTGGCAATGCTTTTTGCTCTCATAAAGGATTTGCTACACATATGAGAATTCACATATGAATGTGAAGAATGTGAAGAAATGTGGTGAATGTGGCAAATGTGAAGAATGTGACAAAACCTTTCACTCTCATAAAGGATTTCCTGGACATAAGAGCATTCATACTAGGGAGAAACTCTAGAAGTGTTAAGAATGCAAGCCGGGCTCGGTGGCTCAGCCTGTAATCCCGCGCCTTTGGGAGGCTGAGGTGAGTGGATTGCCTGAGCCCGCGGGTTCGAGACCCGCCTGGGCAGCGAGACCTCATCTCTACAATAAATCAAAAAATCAGCTGGGCGTGGTAGCGCATGCCTGTAATTCCAGCTACTTGGAAGGCTGAGGCGGAAGGATCGCCGGAGCCCAGCAGGCGAGATTGTGGTGGCCGGGAGCGGCCACTGCACTCCAGTCTGGGCGACAGAGTGAGACTCCAACTCAAAAAAAAAAAAAAAAAGAATGCGGCAAATTCTTTTGCTTTCACCGTGGATTTGCTTGGCACATGACCACTCATACTGAAGAGAAACCCTACAAATGTGAAATATGTGGAAAACTTTCACTCTCTTTCACTACTTGTTTGACATGTCAAGATCCATACTAGAGAAAAACCCTACAAATGTGATGAATGTGGCAAAACCTTTTGCTTTCAAACAATTTGCTATACATATGAGGAGCCATACTGGAGAGAAACTACAAATGTGAAGAATGTGGCAAAGCCTTTTGCTCCATAAAGTATTTACTAAACATAAGATCATCCATACTGGAGAGAAACCATACAAATGCGAAGAAAGTGGCAAAGCCCTTCACTCTCACAATGGATTTGCTGGACACATGATCATCTATACTGGAGAGAAACGCTACAAATGTGAAAAATATGGTAAGTTTTTGGTTCTCATATACAATTTGCATGACTTGTGAGAATCCAAACTGAAATGAAACTATATAAATGAGAGGAATGTGATAAAGGGTTTAGCTCTCATTCAATACTTGGTTGATGTATGAGCATCTATATTTAGGAATTTCTTATAGATGGGCAGAATGGGGTAAACATTTTCACTGTTATTCCAAGCCTTCTCAACATCAGAGAATTTATACTCTAAATTTTCACATGTGTAATGACTGGAAAATTATATATCAAGTTATAAACCATAGAGATAGGGTGAGAAATTTACAGATGTAAAGAGTATCATTATCTTTACTTAAACCACAGATTGTTTGAATGTATAAATGTAAAAAATGTCTAAGGACATTAACCAGCAAAAACTTCATTTGACATTAGACTGTTCATTGTAGAGAATCTACTAATTTTAAGAATGTGGAATGACCTTTGTGTAAACCATATGTCATTGGAAACTCTAGAGTACGCAGACTGAAAATGTTACAGATGCAATTTCTATGAAAGTTATTTACTGAAAAGTCAAGTTGAAATAAATACAAGACATTGAATGGTAATAGAAGATGGTTTTTTTTTTTTGTTTATGTTTTTAGGAAAGCATAAGTGTATTCCCTGTATAGCTTTGGTTGTGCAGTGAGAGAATTTGAGGATATTTTGAAAAGCAAACCCTATTGATTTAACTCAGCTCACATGATGCTATGCCTTCATTCGTAGTGTTTATGTAAAAGCATGGGATCAGTTGTTGGTACATTACAGCTATGAAATTTCCTTGTGTAGTAGATCACCAGCACTCATCTGAGGTTTTTCATGGAGGATGCAGAACACTGATATGTAATCTCCTTTAAAAGATCGAAGTGGGCCAGGTTCAGTGGTTCAGCCTGTAATCCCAGTGCTTTGGGAGGCTGAGGTGAGTGGAATGCCTGAGCCCGTGGGATCAAGAACTGCCCAGGCAACTTTGGGAGACTTCATCTCTACAATAAATAAAAAATTAGCTGGGTGTGGTAGTATATGCCTGTAGTTATGGCTACTTGGAAGACTGAGGTGGAAGGATCACTGGAGCCCAGTAGGACGAGACTGTGGTGGCCAGGAGCATGCCACTGCACTCCACTCTGGGCTATGGAGTGAGACTCCAACTCAAAAAGAATAAAAGACCAAAGTGAAGAGGTTTTTTGTGGCTCACCTTGAGCATTATTGTAAGTTCTGCATAAAGTGAGTGCTCAGGATGACATATTATACCATGGAAATAATGACAATCATTGAGTTTTAGAAATCATTTGTCTTACTACTTACATAACAATGAGAAAATGAGGCCAGACCATAATATCTTGATGCATCTTCATAGTATCTGTACTTACAAGCCATAAGTGTAATTTGATGTAATAGAAATAAATATTTTCATAGACATCAGAGCAAAGATAATTACTCTCTTAAAATGCATATATTGTAAGTTTATGTTTAGTAAAATGTTATATTTTGTTTTGGGAACAAAGAAAGCTGTTTGCACATGCATCACACTCTCAGAAGAACAGAAATGCTTGAATGTTTGTAATTGTTTTGCCAGCAAGTATACAGCAACCTTTGGAAAGTTTATCAGGCTATGTAAACTTAATTTGTTTAAATAAATATAATTCTTCATAAACCATTAACAATTGTTTTCCACACAATAAAAATGTTATACTGCCATTAGTCTTAATCTATTCTCTTACGAATGAAGGCAAATGATGACCATACACTATTGAGTAATTTGCAAAATGTCTGTCTTGATCCCTTTTTTATAGGAGAGATATATATATTTAGGTATACTTCATTATGATTACTATAATGAAGATTATACAGGAGTATAATTTTGACATACCTTTCTGAACTGTGACCATTGTAAAAACTTATATACTGTTATGTACACATTGTACTTTTCTTAGCTTACCGTGCACATGAATACCGGTATATATTATTTACACTGAATGAAATATACAAAATTATCACTCTACTGCTATGAATATGAGACCTAAAGAAGAGTTAATTGAGTTTTTGTGTGTGAATGTATGCTTAAGTTGGAATAGACATTGTTGGAACAAAAGAAATAATTTAAAATCTGAAAGTAAATCAGTTTTATCTGCTTCACATTCAATTTCATCCACTAATATCTAATGGCTTCCAGTACAGAATCTTCCTTTGGACATCCTCTTTTTGACTTGCCTTGTCAAAGCTATGTTCATAAGGTGATCACTATTTAGCCTACTTAGAAATTTCACGAATTTTTAAAAATGTAGTTGAATGGTGTTTGAAAGCAGTATGAAAATGTGTGTACTTAGTTACTTTTTAAAGTATATTTTATTTTTCTTCACAACTAAAGAATATCATTGAATAATTTCAGTGATGTTGTTTTAACTTTGTATAATGAACAATTTGTTCGGTGGAAACTTGTAAGAGTTTGTAAGTCTAGGGCTTGTTTTTATTTTCATTTTATTTTTGTACTTTTTGACATTCCAACAAAGTGAATAAACACAAAACATTGCTTGTGTGTATTAAATGCTTTTTAAAATGCAATAAATTTTAATAGATTAGAAAGATATTGTTACACTTTTACAAAAAGTTTAACATTTAAAAATCAAATTATTGAGGAAGTAGCATGAAATGTTTTTGAAACCTGAAGACCAGAATAAATGAAAAGTAATGAAAGTACATGATTGGGAAGAAAGATTAAATTATCATTAAGTTGATAATTCTCTTAGGAGTTTTAGAGATTCTGGGAGTACTCATACCTGTTCTCAGCCTTCTCTGGCATTATGCATGTACTCTTCCAGTTAAAAATTTGACCATATTTTTTCTGAAGAGCTCATTGTTACTTGCTATATATGTGGTCTATGATACTGCAGTCTGTCTGGGGCTATAAGTATAATTTTCCTTTAGTCTCAACAAATGCAACCTGCTATCCAAAGTATACCACCATCTTGTTCAGCACTCTGTAAATTGAGAGAGAAACCAGTCTTTGGGCAAACACCCAAAGGGTAGAAGTGTAGACACCTGTTCCACTCTTCTGCTTATTCCCTAAGGAAGTAATCAAGAGTTAAAAGTGTTCATCTGATTGTATCAGGCTGTATTGTGAAGAAATAGAGATTATGGTGCAAAATTACCACACTTCCTCTTCCATGAAACTCTTTTTAACACTGTGCTCACTGGGAATTCTGAAACGTCTTTCTCTTTTTTGAGTTCTCACAAAGGTATTATGACTAGTATTTTTTAAGTACATATGTGTATGAAGGAGGGGAAACCTGTGATTTTTTTTTTACTTGCCATTGTGCTTACATTCATAGCATTCTATTATATTGTTTTTTTGTTTGTTTGTTTGTTTTGAGTTGGAGTCTCACTCTGTCACCCAGACTGGAGAGCAGTGACATGCACCCGGCCACCACAGTCTCAACCTGCTGGGCTCCAGTGATTCTTCCTCCTCAGCCTTTCAAGTAGCCAAAACTACAGGTGCATGCTACCACACCCGGTTAATGTTTTTGATTTATTCTAGAGACAAGGTCTCGTCAAGGTGCCTGGGTGGGTCTCAAACCTGTGTACTCAGGCAATCCACTTGCCTTGGCTTCCCGAAGTGCTGGGATCACAGGCTGAATCACTGAGCCCAGCCTATGTTTGATTTTTAAAGGATACACCTGAGTCTAGTACAGGGAATAAATTTTTATTTTCATGATTTTCAGCTGCAACTTCTCATTAC
>NW_007260552.1:260481-280271 GCF_000164805.1 Carlito syrichta | reverse complement strand
GTGGATCAGTTTTGAGGGGGTCAGGGGAAAGAAATGTTTGTTTCACAGGTGTTTTGTTACCACCACTGGAGATAAAAGTATTCATACAACTTTTTGTGAGGCAGAAAATGGGAAATTGTGGTGTCTGTGACTGGCTTTGAGATAGGGATAATGAGCAACATCACTGAAATCATAATGGGAGGGAGGTTTCTTTGCAGCAAGCTGCTCTTGCAGAACACAAAGGATGGGGTGTCTTCAATCACAGCTATTGACCAGAATTCTCTCCACAGCCCACAAAGCTGGGTCATGCCCACTGCTCTGTCTTCTCGGTCAGCCTCGCCTATCTTCGCTTCAGCCTGTGTCACCTTGTTAGCTGCAGGTCCTGGGAGATTTGTAGGGGAACACTGTCACAAGGTGGGAGATTGGAAATGTGGATGCACCTGGATGACCTGGCTCTGTAGGGACTGTCTTCCCCATTAAGTCCGAGCCTGGTCCCGTCCCCACTGGTGACTCAGCCCATTCCCCTCGTTGTAGGTGGGGCTGGGCTGCGACCCCAGGATCTTCATCCTGCAACCATGTCCCCTGCTGAGCGCTCTCCGTGCAGCTCCCCATCTTGAAAAGTGTAGGACACAGGAAGTTCGTGGGGAGAATCTGACCTGTAAGAAGGGGAACCTGTGAGGGGATGGGGAGACTGTAGTCCTGTCTCAGTCCTCTCTCCTCTCCAGAGTTAAACGGTGGTTCCATCATAGTGTTAAGGAAGACTTTTGGGCCAACAGCGGGTGGTGAGTCCAGAAACTCCAGTTAGGACTCATGGAGTGGGGATCCTGGAGGGCCTGGGAGGAAAGGCTTTGAGAAGAGGCAAGGGAGGATAGACATGGCCAGGTGCTGTTGGGTGGCATCCCTGCAGTGGTCTTATCTGAATTGCTTAGGTGGAAATCTCCAGGGCCTCTCTCATTAGGGTCATGGCCATTTGAGTCACCTGGTCCGAACCCGGTTTCGTCAACATAAGGAGGTGGAGTAAGGTTTGTTACTTTATTTAATAGGGACATTAAAATCAAGGAATTGAGGGGACGGCGGCCTAAAGACCTCTCCTGGATCATGTGTGCTTTTAAAAATTTTTATCCAGGCTGGTTCGGTGGCTCAACCTGTAATCCC
Source organism: Carlito syrichta (assembly GCF_000164805.1). Lineage (NCBI taxonomy): Eukaryota > Metazoa > Chordata > Mammalia > Primates > Tarsiidae > Carlito > Carlito syrichta. The sequence continues at coordinate 279,137 of NW_007260552.1, read as the reverse complement.
AGTGCTTTGGGAAGCCGAGGTGAGTGGATTGCCTGAGCCCGAGAGTCCGAGACCCGCCTGGGCAACTGGCCAGACCTCATCTCTACAATAAAATTAAAAATTAGCCAGACGTGATAGCGCATGCTTGTAGTTCCAGCTACATGGAGGCTGAGGAGGAAGGATTGCTAGAGCCCCGAAGGTTGAGGCTGTGGTAGCTGGGAGTGTTTCACTGCACTCCAGTCTGGATGAAGAGTGAGACTCCCATTCAAAAAATAGAATAAAATAAAATTTTTATCCAGGCTGTGGGAAAGGGGCTAAGATCAAGAGGTAGTTTTGACTTGCAGACATCTGGGCAATGAAAGGAGTCCTGGAAAGTGGTGAATTCTCTTTGTCCTTGGTTTACAGTCTCCTTGTTCCTTTACTGAACCAAACAGAGTTAGTGCACATATTTTCACTTTCCCAGAGTAAGTCTGGACAGGTGCATACTGGTGCCAACCTATTCTTGTCAGCATTTCACAATTATTTTAGCTACATATATACACACAAAGAGGCCAGAGCCCCCCCTTCACACCCACCCCCATTTAAAATGGAGTTAGGTCAAACTTTTTTTTTGAGTTTGAGTCTCATCTGCCCAGACTGGAGTGCAGTGGCCACTCCTGGCCACCGCAGCCTCGACATGCTAGGCTTCAGAGATCCTTCTGCCTCAGCCTTCCAAGTAGCTGGAACTACAGGTGCGCGCTACCATGCCTGGCTCATTTTTTGATTTATTGTAGAGATGAGGTCTCGCCAAGTTGCCCAGGTGTGTCTCGAACCCACGGCTCAGGCAATCCACTCACCTCAACCTCCCAAAGGCTGAGCCACTGAGCCCAGCTAAGTCTAAGTTTTATATTATTAAAATAGTAACCTTAAAAAATCTACTTTAGTTCGGCTACTGATTTCTGTGCACTTTTAGACACATCATTGTTCTAGAGATGAAAAGGCAGAAATGATGTCTGTCCTGTGGATTATCTTCCATTTGTAAAGAAGCAACACTCCTTGGAAAGACAAGGTAGACCCAAATCAGGGAGATGGTAGAAGAATCCACAAATCAAAGAGAACTTCAGGCAAACAGTACAGCAAGCGAGGGGCTCCCAAGAGTGTGGTAAGACTCTAAAAAAGCATAAATACATTAAATTTAATTTTGAAATAAATAAATGCATGTTTTCAACATGTAGTTGTGACTTGATTAGATAATCTCACTTGAGAAGAAATCCCAGAGAAGTAGGAGGAAGAGGAAAAAATGGTTGCTACCAGGTATATGTGTCCCAGGTGAGAAGGAATGTCATGTCTGTAAAACTTGCAAACCATTCTGTTGTCCTTATGATGGTCCTGCCTAATGAGTTTGTTTCAACTATTTTTGTTCTTCCTGCAATATTCAATGGGTCTGTCGGACACTGCTCCCTACATAGCCTCTTCTGTTCTCTTCATCCATACTGCTTAGTTGCCATGAGCTGTTCTCACCACTAATGTATGACCTACAGTGTTAAAAATGTTCCCTTGTAAGCCAGGCTCAGTGGCTTAGCCTGTAATCCCATGCCTTTGGGAGGCTGAGGTGAGTGGATTGCCTGAGCCCGCGGGTTCAAGACCTGCCTGGGCAGCGAGACCTCATCTCTACAACAAATCAAAAAATTAGCTAGGCGTGGTAGCTCGCGCCTGTATTTCCAGCTACTCAGAAGGCTGAGGCGGAAGGATCACTGGAGCCCAACAGGTCAAGGCTGTGGTGGCCGGGAGCTGCCACTGCACTCCAGTCTGGGCGACAGAGTGAGACCCCATCTCAAAAAATAAGAAAATAAACAGAATAGTAGTTATTGCCCAGAATAACTCAGGAAAGTCTGAATAAAGAACAATTAGAAGAGACTTGCTCTCTAGGATTCTAAAAACAACATAAATATAATTTTAGAGATTACATGCCATGGAAGATACCTGTAGGTTGATTTCTGCCTAAAACATGTCTCCTTGTTATTAAATTGAGAGTATATATTACTATATTGGCTGGTTGTGGTGGCTCAACCTGTAATCCCAGCACTTTGGAATACTGAGGAGACAGAATTGCCTAAGCCTGCATTTTGAGAACAGCTTGGACAACTTGGTGAGACCTGACTCTACAGTAAATTAGAAAAACTAGCCAGGCTTGATTTGCATTCACTTGTAGCTCTAGCTACTGGGAAGACAGAAGCAGAAGGATTGCTTAAGCCCAGCGGGTCAAGGCTGCTAGTGCCTGTGAACATGCCACTGCACTCCAGCCTGGGCGACAAGAGTGAGACTTCAACTCAAAAAATAATAATAAAATACTATAACTTTTGGCCAAAAGATCTCAGCATGGATGTTGTGCTGCATCTGTGTGCCTTGGCATCTGATATCAATTTGTTCCAGCTACTTGGGATGGTATGGAGGACACATTCTTTCAGCCCAGGGGTTCGAGGCTCAAATAAACTGTGGTTATGCCACTGCACCCTAGTATGGATAAGAATGTGACACACCAACTGAAAAAGGAAGTGCAGAACCTCAGGCTAAATTCATGTCTTCTGAATCAGAATTTGCATTTTAACAAGATATTCAATTCATTACTGTACACATTAAAACTTGAATACCTTCCAATTTACTAGGACTTTTCCATCTGAGCAGTACATGTAACATATCCTGTGTGATGTAAACATAGCAATAAAAATTTACATGCCTGTGTTGGTGTCCAAATTTATGCTATATCACTCACAAAAATAGAGTGCCTACACTGGCCGAGTGTATTTTATTTCTTTTCTTTTTTTCACATTTAATGAATTAAAGGATATTTCTGTGTTATGAATTTTCTTATTGCATAATAATAGTTTTCATGTCAGCTGAACCCTGTTCTCTTCACTGTTGCTGTACCCAGAGGCCATGGTGACTGGGTAAATATGTGTTGTTGTTTTCAGGGGCTGTTGACATTCAAGGATGTGGTCATAGAATTCTCTCCACAGGAGTGGGAATGCCTGGATCCCCATGAGCAAATATTGTACAGGACTTTGATGTTAGAGAACCACAGAAACCTGGTTTTACTGGGTGAGGAAACCCCACACAATCCCTATTTCATACTAAGGATTTTATATCCTTCCTTTGTAGAATGTTTTCTGGGAATTTCTGCTTTGCACAAATGAGTTTGAGATTCCTGCTATCAAAGAAAAGTTGGTGATTTGTTAACAAAGAAAAAAATAAAAATGTTTCATTTTGACATGAAGCCTTCTCTATTTTGAATTGACCATTGTCCTTCTAGCTATATTGTTGGTAAGTTCAGAAATTTAGTGGTTTAGGTATCATTGCCCACATCTCATTCCAATTACTACCATAAGTTCAGTACTCACTAGTACTGAACTAAGAGCTCACAAATTTATGACCAGGCACAGTAGCTCAACCCTGTAATGCCAGCACTTTGGGAGGCTGAGGTGAGGGAATTGCCTGATCCCATGGGTTCAAGAACTTGGCAACTTGGCAAGACCCCATCTCTCCAATAAATCAAAAAAATAACCTGGAGTGGTAATGAGCACCTGTAGATCTGGCTACTTGGTAGACTGAGGAAGAATAATCACCTGAAGCCAACAGGTGAATGCTGGGGTGGCCATGAATTTTCTACTGCACTCCAGCCTGTGCAACAGTGTGAGACTCCAACTCAAAATAAAAAAAGAAACCCACAAATTTAAAATTCTATGTAAATATTCTAAAGGATTTATTGGGAAACAGTATTTTGGAATTAATTTTCTAGAATCTTGTATAATGTGTTCTCTACTGATCACAATACTAGGTTTATAATTGAAGAACCCCAACAAGAGTCATGCTACTTTTTCTAATTTAACAGGACTTGCTGTCTCTTAGCCAGACCTCATCATGTGTCTGGAGCAAAGGAAAGAGCCCTGGGATGTGAAGAGACACAGCACGTTAGCTCAAATTCCAGGTAGGTGGGAGTGAATGAAGCAGATGACACAGGTCGAGGAATCAGAGCTTGAAATGTGGTTTGGGAAGGTGGTCTGCTCCAATGGAAATGGTTTCTGAGAAGCCTGGGATTTTTTTCTCTTGCTGTCTCAAAGAAACAGCTGTTATTCCATGTTCTGAAATTCTCCAAAAACTCTGCTTCAATGATCTTTCAAGTTTACAGAGGAAATCAAAGTCCACTTAATGGTTTGTTAGGGACAGCATAATCATACTACCTTTCTGATGCTTTGGAGATGTGCAAATACCTGCTTTTTTATTTGGAAATCCATGTGAAACTATTTTTTATGTTTTCTTTTTACATCATGTTTCAATGTATATGAGAATAGTGTTTTTGTTATCTGAGGAATTTTAAGAACACTCTAGACACGTTACATGTTTTCTACTCTATGATTTTCTATACTAGGAGATTTCCAATGATTTTATTTAAATTCATACTCCACACTTCTACCAGAACTCAAACTATCTCTCTTAAAAAAGAAATCTTGTTATTTTACTTTAACATTACTTTTATAGTATGATCTAAAACTGGTAATTTATCTATATATCCTAATGTTTATATTATGTTGCATAGAGGATTGGTAAATATGTATTAAACTCCCATGTTACCTTGTGTCTTAATAACTCTTATTTCCAATTTTCTCTTCTGTAGTACAAAGCTTAGGAGTAGCTTACATATATGTATATACACAAACATGTACTTATGAGTGTTTATGTGTGTGTAACTAACATCTGCTTATTTATACATAAATTAAAATATATAGCTATATGTTGTGAGTAATGTGATAATTTGATGTGTCTATGCATTGTGAAATTATGATTAAAATTATATTAATGAACATTTCAATCATCTAATATAGTTGACATTTATATGTTTCGTAAGGAAAACACGTCTTCTATTTTAGCAAATTTTCTAAGTATAAAAGACGTCATTATTAACTATAAGTCAATAAGTTATACCTTGGTTTTTTTCCCATGTGAAGTCTCACTCTGTCATGCAGGCTGGAGTGAAGTGGCATGCTAATGACTACCACAGCCTCATTGCTGGGCTCAGGCAATTCTTTCATATTAGCCTTTCAAGTAGCTGGTACTACAGGCACATGCTGCCATGCCAAGCCTATTTTTTTATTTATCATAGATACGAGGTCTCACCAAGGTGCCCAGACTGCTCTTGAACCCCTGAGCTCAGGCAACTCAGTCTTCCAATGTTCTGGGATTGCAGAATTGAGCCACTGTACCCATCCTCACACAGTATTTGTGTGTGTGTGCCTGGCTCACTTCAGTTAGCATAATGTCTTACAATTTCATTCATAAGATTAAAATAGCAGAAATTCTTTAATTTTTTTTTTGGCTGAACATATATATATATGTTATTTTTTTGTTGTCAAGCTTGGCACGCTCCCGGCCACTGCAGCCTCAACTTGCTGGGCTCCGGCGATTCTTCTGTCTCTGCCTTCCAACTAACCAGAACTACAGACATGCACTATCATGCCTGGCTAATTTTTGACTTATTGTAGAGACAAGGTCTCACAAAGTTGCCCAGGTGGGTCTTGAGCCCACGGGCTCAGACAATCCACGCACCCTGGCCTCCCAAAGTGCTGGGATTACATACTGAACCACAGTCTGGCCTAGTTTCATTTTTAAAAGAATGTTGATAATGATTTTTATATGACTCTACCAATTTTAAACTCACGAAAAGTATACAGGATTTCTTTTTCTTTACATCCTTATCAAATGTTCTCTTCTGGTTGATATTAGCCATACTAACAGGTGTGAGATAATATATCATCACTGTTTATTTGAAATTGACTCTCTTGGTGATGTCCAGTGCTGTTTCAGGTACCTGCTAGCAATTTGTATGTCCTCATTGGATAAATAACTGTTCACTGTTCTGCTTATTTTATTCAAGCGATTATCCTTTTCTTTTTATGCCTGATTTGGATAATTTTCTTGTATATTTTGGATATTAACATTTCATCTAGTATATGGTTTGCAGATGTTTTTTCTTGTCCTATTCACCTTCTTCCATTTCCCTTTACAATGCAGAAGCTTTTCAGTTTGATGTTTCTAACTTCTTTTTTTTATTTTGAGTTGGAGTCTCACTCTGTCACCCAGACTGGAGTGCAGTGGCATGTTCCCGGCCACCGCAGCCTCTACATGCTGGGTTCTGGCGATCCTGCTGCCTCAGCCTTCCAAGTAGCTGGAACTACAGGCACGCCCTACCATGACCGGCTAATTTTTGAGTTATTGTAGACATGAGATCTCGCCAAGTTGCCCAGGCAGGTTTTGAACCCATGGGCCCAGGCATTCCACTCACCTTGACCTCCCAAAGTGCTGGGATTACAGGCTGTGCCACTGAGCCTGGCCTCCAACTTCTTTATATTTAATTTTATTCCCATATTCATGAAAAAAATTTTACTGAGACCAATATCAATATCAAGGATATTTCCCAAATTCTTTTTATGCTTTTGCTTTATTAGCCATTTTCTCTGTCACCCAGGCAGAAGTGTGGCAGCTGATATAATACTCACTACAGCCTTAAGCTTCTTGCCTTAGGTGATCACTCCCCTTCAGTCTTTTCAGTACTGGGATTAGTTAGCACAAAACTTTGATAATAGCTTGTCTGACTGTATGTTTGTGTTTATCCTAGTTTGAGTTCAATAAAGTAGTTGGTTTTTCTATTTTTCTTCATTTCATTTGAAAATTTCTCTGACTTTTTTGTAATTTGCAGCTCCACAAATTATTGTTGTGACTTTGAGTCATTTATCCTGATTCTTTCTATGCTTTGGCATACTTTCTTTGAATTGGGGTATTTGAAATTCAAAGATATACACCTCATAATGTTTATAAAGTTGCTATGTCTCAGTTAATGTGACACTAATCACAAAGTTAGAGATTCTAGGAGCCTCTCATTCCTGTTCTTAGAATGTGTATTCTCTGTAAGTTTGGACGGAAACCAGCATTTGGGTAAACACCCAAAGGGCAGATGTGAACTCATGCTCCACTCTTCTGTTTATTCCCTGATGAAGAAATAATGAGTTAGAATGTTCATCTGATTGCATCATGCTGTATTGTGGAGGAAGAGAGATTATAGTTTAAACTTTCTCTTCCATGTAACTCGGTTTAACAATGTGCTCACTGAGGATTCTGCAAAGTCTTAGTTGTTTTTTGAGTTCTCACATAGGCAATGTGGTATTTTCTTAAACACATATATTTATGAAAGCATGAAAATCTGGGATTTGTACTCACTATCGTATTTGTGTCCTTAGCATGGTATAATATTATGTTTGATTTTTAAAGGATATTCACCTGAGTCTATTAGGTTGCATACATTTTCATTTTCATGATTTTCAGCTGTGACTTCTCATTACACTGAGGGTCTTTTGCCAGAGAAGAGCATAGAAAACTCACTTACAAACGTGCCAATGGAAAAATATGGAAAATATGACCTTAAGAACTTACACTTAAAAAAACTTGGGAAAGTATGCATGAGGGTGAATTGCAGATAGGGTACTCAGCTGCAAACAACCATTACATATGTAACAAAAGTGTTAAAAGTCTTTCATCAACACTCCAAATTTGTTATCCACCAAAGTATGTGTATTTCTGAAATGACTTTCAATCATGAACATGGTAAAACATTTAACCAGTCCTCAAAATGTAGTCAAAATAAAAAAAAATAGTGGAGGAAATGTAAACATATATATGGGAAAGCATTTAGGAAATGATCTTATCTAAATAGATGTGAAAGAATCCATAGGGGAGAGAAAACATTCAAAAGTGAAAAATGTGACAAAGCCTTTTTCTCAAGGAGAACTTATTGGACATAAGACCATTCATACTGGAGAGAAACCCTAAAAATGTGCAGAATGTGGTAAAGCCTTTTGCTTTTGTTCACAACTTACTCGACATATGGTGGTTCATACCAGAAAGAAACCCTACAAATGTGAAGAATGTGGCAAAGCCTTTCGCATTTATTCACATCTTGCTCAATATACAATGATCCCTACTGGAGTGAAATCCTACAAATATGAAGAATGTGGCAAAGCTTTTTATGTTCATTCAAAAATTGCTCAACATAAGATTATCCATACTGGAGAGAAACCCTACAAATGTAAAGAATGTGGCAAAGCATTTCACACTTGTTCACAAGTTACTGAACTTACTTTGATCCGTATTAGAGTGAAACCCTACAAATATGAAGAATGTGGCAAAGCATTTCACACTCATTCACACCTTACTCAACATATGTTGATCTATACTGGAGAGAAACCTTACAAATGTGAAGAATGTGGCAAAGCCTTTCACTCTCAAGGAGGATTTTCTGCACATAAGACCAGCCATGCTGAAGAGAAATCCTACAAATGTGCAGAATGTGGCAAAGGTTTTACTCGGTAGTCAAAGTTTATTGTACATCAGAGTATCCATACTGGACAGAAACTCTACAAATGTGAAATATTTGAATAAGTCTTTCACTTTTATTCACTACTTACTCAACATGTCAAGATCCATATTGTTGACAAACCCTAGAAATGTGAAAACTGTGGCAACGCTTTTTGCTCTCATAAAGGATTTGCTACACATATGAGGATTCACTCTGGAGAGGAACTGTACAAATGTGAAGAATGTGGCAAAGCCTTTCGCTTTCATAAAGGATTTCCTGGACATAAGAGCATTCATACTGGGGGGAAACCCTAGAAGTGTTAAGAATGTGGCAAAGCCTTTTGCTCTCAAAGTGGATTTGCTTGGCACATTACCACCCATACTGAAGAGAAACCCTACAAATGTGAAATATGTGGAAAATTTTCACTCTTTTTCACTACTTGTTTGACATCAAGATCCATACTAGAGAAAAACCCTACAAATGTGATGAAAACCTTTTGCTTTCAAACAATTTGCTATACATATGAGGAGCCATACTGGAGAGAAACTACAAATGTGAAGAATGTGGCAAAGCCTTTTGCTCCATAAAGTATTTACTAAACATAAGATCATCCATACTGGAGAGAAACCATACAAATGTGAAGAAAATGGCAAAGCCCTCCACTCTCACAATGGATTTGCTGGACACATGATCATCTATACTGGAGAGAAATGCTACAAATGTGAAAAATATGGTAAGCCTTTTGTTCTCATATACAATTTGCATGACTTGTGAGAATCCAAACTGAGATGAAACTATATAAATGAGAGGAATGTGATTAGTTCTCATTCAATACTTGGTTGACGTATGAGCATCTATATTTAGGGATTCCTTATAGATGGGCAGAATGGGGTAAACATTTTCACTGTTATTCCAAGTCTTCTCAGCATCAGAGAATTTATACTCTAAATTTTCACATGTGTAATGACTGGAAAATCATATATCAAGTTATAAACCATAGAGATATGGTGAGAAATTTACAGATGTAAAGAGTATCATTATCTTTACTTAAACCACGGATCTTTTGAATGTATAAATGTAAAAAATGTCTAAGGACATTAACCAGCAAAAACTTCATTTGACATTGGACTGTTCATTGTAGAGAATCTACTAATTTAAAGAATGTGGACTGACCTTTGTGTAAACCATATGTCATTGGAAACACTAGAGTATGCAGACTGAAAACTTTACAGATGCAATTTCTATGAAACTTATTTACTGAAAAGTCAAGTTGAAATAAATACCAGACATCGAATGGCAATAGAAGATGGTTTATTTTTTTGTTTATGTTTTTAGGAAACCATAAGTGTATTCCCTGTATTCCTTTGGTTGTGTATGAGAGAATTTGAGGATATTTTGAAATGCAAACCATATTGATATAACTCAACTCACATGATGCTATGCCTTCATTTGTAGTGTTTATGTAAAAGCATGGGGCCAGTTGTTGGTACGTTACAGCTATGAAATGTCCTAGTGTAGTAGGTCACCAGCACTCATCTCAGGTTTTTCATGGAGGATGCAGAACACTGATATGTAATCTCCTTTAAAAGATCAAAGTGGGCAAGGTTCAGTGGTTCAGCCTGTAATCCCAGTGCTTTGGGAGGCTGAGGTGAGTGGATTGCTTGAGCCCGTGGGAACAAGAACCGCCCAGGCAACTTGGGGAGACCTCATCTCTACAATAAATCAAAAATTAGATGGGTGTGGTAGTACGTGCCTGTAGTTATGGCTACTTGGAAGACTGAGGTGGAAGGATCACCGGAGCCCAGTACGACAAGACTATGGTGGCTGGGAGTGTGCCAGTGCACTCCACTCTGGGCTATGGAGTGAGATTCCAACTCAAAAATAAAAGACCAAAGTGAAGAGGTTTTATGTGGCTCACCTTGAGCATCATTGTTAGTTCTGCATAAAATAAGTATTCAGGATGACATATTATACCATGGAAATAATGACAATCATTGAGTTTTAGAAATCATGTCTTACTACTTACATGATAATGAGAAAATGAGGCCAGACCATATCTTGATGCATCTTCATAGTATCTATACTTACAAGTCATAAGTGTAATTAGATACAATAGAAGTAAATATTTTCATAGACATCAGAACAAAGATAATTACTCTTAAAATGCATATATTGTAAGTTTATGTTTAGTAAAATGTTATATTTTGTTTTGGGAACAAAGAAAACTGTTTGCACATGCATCACACTCTCAGAAGAACAGAAATGCTTGAATGTTTGTAATCTTTTTGCCAGCAAGTATACAGCAATCTTTGGAATGTTTATCAGGCTATGTAAACTTAATTTGTTTAAATAAATATAATTCTCCATAAATCATTAACAATTGTTTTCCACATAATAAAAATGTTACACTGCCATTAGTCTTAATCTATTCTCTTACGAATGAAGGTAAATGATGACCATACACTATTGAATAATTCGCAAAATGTGTCTTGATCCTTTTTATGTTATATATTTATATAAAACCTATAGGTTTTATATAAATATATAACCTATAGGTTATATATAGGTTAAGTAGACTTCATTATGATTACTATAATGAAGATTATACAGGAGTATAATTTTAAGACATACCTTTCTAAACCGTGACCACTGTAAAAACTTGTATACTATTATGTACACATCGTTCCTTTCTTAGCGTACCATGCACATGAATAGTGGTATGTATTATTTACACTGAATGAAATATACAAAATTATCACTCTACTGTGAATATAAGACCTAAAGAAGAGTTAATTGAGTTTTTGTGTGTGAATGTATGCCTAAATTGGAATAGACATTGTTGGAACAAAGGAAATAATTTAAAATCTGAAAGTAAATCAGTTTTATCTGCTTCACATTCAATTTAGTCCACTAGTATCTCATGGCTTCCGGTACAGAATCTTCTTTTGGACATCCTCTTTTGACTTGCCTTGTCAAGGCTATTTTCATAAAGTGATCACTATTTAGCTTACTTAGAAATTTCAAGAATTTTTAAAAATGTAGTTGAATGATGTTTGAAAGCAGTATGAAAATGTGATTGAAAATGAGTATACTTAGTTACTTTTTAAAGTATATTTTATTTTTCTTCACAACCAAAGAATATCATTGAATAATTTCAGTGATGTTGTAACTTTCTATAATGTACAATTTGTTCGGTGGAAACTTGGAAGAGTTTATAAGTCTAGGGCTTGTTTTTATTTTCATTTTATTTTTGTATTTTTTGACATTCCAACAAAGTGAACAAACACAAAACATTGCTTGTGTGTATTAAATGTTTTTTAAAATGCAATAAATTTTAATAGATTAGAAAGATATTGTTACACTTTTACAAAAAGTTTAACATTTAAAAATCAAATTATTAAGGAAGTAGCATGAAATGTTTTTGAAACCTGAAGACCAGAATAAATGAAAAGTAATGAAAGTACATGTTTGGGAAGAAAGATTAAATTATCATTAAGTTGATCATTCTCTTAGGTGTTTTAGAGATTCTGGGAGCACTCATACCTGTTCTCAGTCTTCTCTGGCATTATGCATGTACCCTTCCAGTTAAAAATTTGACCATATTTTTTCTGAAGAGCTCATTATTACTTGCTATATATGTGGTCTATAATACTGCAATCTGTCTGGGGCTATAAGTATAATTTTTCTTTAGTCTCAACAAATGCAACCTGCTATCCAAAGTATACCACCATCTTGTTCAGCACTCTGTAAATTGAGAGAGAAACCATTCTTTGGGCAAACACCCAAAGGGTAGAAGTGTAGACATCTGTTCCACTCTTCTGCTTATTCCCTAAGGAAGTAATCAAGAGTTATAAGTTTTCATCTGATTGTATCAGGCTGTATTGTGAAGAAATAGAGATCATGGTGGCAAAATTACCACACTTCCATGAAACTCTTTTTAACACTGTGCTCACTGGGAATTCTTAAATGTCTTACTCTTTGAGTTCTCACAAAGCCATTGTGACTAGTATTTTTTAAGTACATATGTGTATGAAGGAGGGGAAACCTGTGATTTTTTTTTACTTACCATTGTGCTTACATCCATAGAATTGCATATATTGTTTGTTCATTTGTTTGTTTGTTTTGAGTTAGAGTCTCACTCTGTCACCAGACTGGAGAGCAGTGGCATGCACCTGGCCACCACAGTCTCAACCTGCTGGGTTCCAGTGATTCTTCCTCCTCAGCCTTTCAAGTAGCCAAAACTACAGGTGCATGCTACCACACCTGGTTAATGTTTTTGATTTATTCTAGAGACAAGGTCTTGTCAAGGTGCCTGGGTGGGTCTCAAACGTGTGCACTCAGGCAATCCACTTGCCTTGGCTTCCCAAAGTGCTGGGATCACAGGCTGAATCACTGAGCCCAGCCTATGTTTGATTTTTAAAGGATACACCTGAGTCTAGTACAGGGAATAAATTTTTATTTTCATGATTTTCAGCTGCAACTTCTCATTACACTGAGGGCCCTTTGCCAGGGCAGAGCATTGAAGAGTCACTTACCTAGGTGCCAATGGGAAGACTTGACTTTAAGACCTTACACTTAAGAAAATCTTGGAAAAGTGTGCATGAGACTGAAGCAGATACAATGTTCTATTGCAAATAACTATTACAAATGTAACAAGAGGGCAAAAGTCTTAACTTTTTCTTGCCTCATAGAGCCATCCTTTGATCACATTGTATGTCACTCAAGACCATAGGGGTGTACCCTGGAGCCTCATTCAATCAATGAGTTATGTTCTGAAATGGCCAATCAGGATTTGGAAGTGAGGGAGGGGGCAGGTCGTCATCTCCTCTACCTGTTCACAGAGTTGGGTCTTCCCTGCGGGGTTTTCCTGTTATCTGGTAAATTACAAAGTATGAATTTATTTATTTTAAGATGGAGTCTCTCTGTCACTCAGGTTGGAGTGTAGAGGCATACACACAGCCACCACAGCCTCAACCTGTTAAGCTCAGGTGATCCTTCAACCTCAGCCTTCTAAGTAACTAGAAATATAGGCATACAGGACAATGCTTGTCTCATTTTTCTTAATTTATTTAAAGAGAGGTCTGACCAACTTCCCAGGCTGGTTTCAGAATCCTGGGCTCAGACAATGCTCTTGTCTCTGTCTCCCAAAGTCCTGGGATTACTGCATGAGCTACCAGCCTAACCTGGAGTATGGATTTCTATAGAATCACATTTGAAACCTCCCTATGTAAGGAAATCATAAAGCAGAAAATAGTGTTCTTGAGCTTTCAGAGTCCAGAACAAAATGACCACTACTCTCACATATTTCCAACATGACTCAAAAAGAAAACCTGAAAAATAGTAAATAAATGAGTGGGTTTTTTCATGTGTCCCAAAGCAACAGAAGAGCAGTCTGATCATTCAGTTCCTTATGAACCATTAAAAGAACAGTGAATTTCACTGTAAACTTGAAGAAAATTCACTGAAGGAAAACAAGAGTTTCTGGGGAATTTCCGTGCATGGAACAAAAGATGTGCCCTTGGAGATCAAGAGGAAAAAACCCAGGGTCCTCAGGAACTATTTCCATAGGAGAAGACCACATTGCAAACCTCATTTCAAGCTCTGCTTCCATGTTGACCTGTGTCATTTGTTTCATTTACTCCTACCTATCTGGAGGTCTGGCTATTGTGCTGTGTCTCCAGGTCTCCTTACTTTGCTCCAGACAGATAATCAGGTCTGGCTTAGAGACAGCAAGACCTGTTTCATTAGAAAAAGGTAACATGACACTTGCTGGGATTCACTTATTACAATCCTAGTACTGTGCTCAGGAAAGAATAAATTACACAAGATTTTAGAAAATTAATCCCAAATATCGTTTTTCAACAGAACATTTAGAACATTTCAGAAGACTGTTAAGATTTTAGGTCCTCAGCTCAGTATTAGTGAATCAAAAATAGATGGTTTTCAAGGTGTGGGCAACAATACATTGTTGTTATCTTTAGTGAGCAGGATTTATTGAGAAGACCAAACACCTACCGCAGTAGATGGGTGATGGGAGCCATAATCTTATAGGTGCCAGTTCTGAAGCTGCCTGAAGTGAACCCACTTCACCAGGCAGGCATAGCCACTGGTGAAAACCATGGAATTGGCAAAGCCCCATGGAAGGGAAGGCAGAGGGACTTCAGATGACCCTGTGGAAAATGAAGACTTATACTTCTCATAATGTTAATTCTCATGATATGTTTATTTTGGATCTCTGTGAAAATTTTACCAGTTAAGCATTTTGTTTTCAATGAAACCCAGCATAATGAGACTACCAAAACCAGACATGATGCCCAAAGGTCATTAGTTAATAATTGTCTTTTGAATAGACCTTTAACAAAAATTAGACAAATTCTTGCTTCTTTTCCCCTCCAGCTGATGCAATACTTACCTTACCCTCTTACAAGAACATGAGAAAATTTTCCCCAGGCTTTGACACAGCAGGGGAAAACATTTTTTAAAACATTACACAGCTTAATTAACCTTTTAAACATTTCCTTACCACTCCTCTTCCTCCTCCCCTTAGCAGTACTAGAGATGTTAAATCAAGTAGACAAGTTTTACCCACAGTAAAGGTTGACAGATATTTTGGATATAAAATTAGTAACAGCAGAATATGGTGGGCACCCAGAGGGAAAAAGTAGTATACAGAACTTAGAATGGCTTGATTCACCCTTGCCTTATACTGGTGCATACAATGAAAACCTCATAAGATGGTTTTAGATAGATGTACGCAAAGTTAAAAGCAGTGAAGTTTCTCCTTGAGAAGGAATAAAACGTGCCAGACCCTTAATTGTGTCTGAAAAGGCAAAGAGCTTGCGGGGAAAAAAAAGAAACGTAGGTGTGATTCAGGATATATAAATTTTGGTGTTGGTTAATAGATAGTATATAGGTTATGATATAGATTAATGAGTAGGAAATAAAAGATGTTAGGGTTAAAAAATTAAATAATGTTTAGAATAAGATAAAAATAGGATATAGAAATTTGTAGATAGATAAGACAAAAAACCCCTAAAGGAAGTAAAACAGACCTGCTCTCTTTGCGTGAGCAAGTCTCACACCCTGGGGGCACAGGCCTATATTTGCTGCTACAGTTGTAAAACATTAAATAGATACATAAGCATTATAAAGTTAAAGGTTAGCATAAATAATAGACATTTTTGTTTAAATCATTAAAGGTTAAAGGTCAACTAAAGGAGCTTTGGATATCACGTTTTAAATTGTAACTAGTTGGAAAAATATACGTGTAATGTTAAGATTATGCCAAAAGGAGCATTATAAATATAGCCTCATGAGCAATATTTGCAGTGATTGCCATCCTCAGCAAAGGTTTGTGGTCTCTGTCTATCACTGCATCTCTCATCTCCCCTTCAGGCCCAACCCCACTGGAGCAGGACTCCAACAGGTGGGGACCCTAGGGGGTTGCCAAGCAATAATATTTTATGCCACCAAATTTCTGGACATAACACTAATATAGTATGAAGGGCACAGATCAGTTCAAAATAGGTAAAAGTTCATGTCAAAATGAAACATCTTTAATTCTTTTCTACACCAACGAAACACAAAGTTTTTATTGAGAGCAGGAATGTGAAACTCATTTGTGCAAAGCAGAAACTCACAGAAACCATTCTACAGAAGGATATGAATTCCTTCATATGGAAGATAAATTGTTTCTTGAGATTTTTCTCAACCACAAACACCAGATTGCTTTGGTTCTCTAACATCAACTTCTTGTACAAAATTCGTTGAGAAAGGTCTAAGCTTTCCCACTCTTTTGCAAAGAATTCTATGGCCACATCCCAGCAATGTATGGAAGCCCCAATCTACAGTTGTGCCTCAGCTTTGGTCTTTTTTTTTTTTGAATTGGCGTCCACTCTGTCACCCAGACTGGAGTGCAGTGGCCATTCCAGGCCACTGCAGCCTCGACCTGCTGGGCTCCGGTGATCCTGCCACCTCAGCCTTCCAACTAGCCAGAATTAAAGACACGCGCTACCATGCCAAGCTGATTTTTTTAATTTTATTGTAGAGATAAGGTCTCGTCAAGTTGCCCAGGTGGGTCTCAAACCCACGAGCTCAGGCAATACACTCACATCAGCCTCCCAAAGTGCGGGTTTACAGGTTGAGCCACCGGGCCCAGCTGTGCTGGAATCAGTGTATCTGGGACATATTGGGGAGGACTCCTGATGGAGGGGCACTACCACATTTTTTTTGACTTGCAGTCTCACTCTGTCACCCAGGCTGGAGTGCAGTGACATTCATGGTCTCCACAGCCTCCACCTGCTAGGATCAGGTGATCATTCCACCTCACCCTTTCAAATAGCTGGAACTACAGGCATATGCCACCACAGCCAGCCAAATTTTTATTTATTGTCGGGATGAACTTTCACCAAGGTGTCCAGACTGGTCTCCAACCCATGGGCTCAGGCAATTCTCTCACCTCAGCCAAGAAAAGTGCTGAGATTATAGGCATGAACCAGTGCACTGTGCCTACTGCATGGTTTTCTAAAGCTGAACTGCTGGGCTGGGAAGAGCCAGGGTGTATATCTTGGAGAAGGTCTCCAAGTTGGTGGATGCCTACAGATTAGATCAGTTTGTTCACTGCACTCATCTGGCCCTCACAGGGTGGGCCCCATGAACTCTGGTCCCTGGAGTTCTCAGGTTTTCTGTATGGCACCCTGTTTCAACACTGAAGACACCCACGTAGAAAAACAATGCCAGAGCTAGGGGTGTTTGCAGCCTGGTGCATGGTTGCCGTTGGGGCACCTCAGGCCCCAGTGATGGGTGGCCTGGTGTTCAGACTGGCTTGGGGCTCCCTGCCTCATGCCCTCACCACAGGGTAACTCTCCCTCACCTTCAAGACTGGGAAAGAACTCAGGTGGGAGAGGCCTTCAGTGTTACCCAAGCTCCTTTGCCACCATAACATGAAAGGGTCTCCACTGTATGCTGATGCTCCCGGGCACTGTGTCCCCTGCCCTCTGGGGCTGTGACTCCATGCCATGGGAAGACTGAGTATTTCCGCACTCAACTAAAATCTGAGTTCTGGATCTGGACTGTGGTCCCAACTGGGTCTGGTCTCTCCCAAATTCTTCCCTCCCTCACATGGGTCTGGGAAATTAATTTTCTCCACTCCCTTGTTCAGGGCATGTTGTCCTGCCACCCATGTGAGGGAGGATGTGTTTGGGATTGAACGATTACCTGCTGCTTTCTGGGGCTGTTGGCATCAGCTTGCAGAAATAACTGTGACCTCTCTGATGTCTTTCAGGTACCTCTAAAGGCAGGTGCAGGGAACCAAGCATTGAAAAACTGCTTAGTTGGCACCATCTTCCCTGCCTGGGTGATCGGTTTAGCAGAAGCTTAAATCTCACCATCACAATATATCCATGCAAAAAACCTGCACAGGAATCCACTGAATTCAAAAACGAGAGAAAAAATATAACATCATGAAGATAATATCTTTACTGTTCATTAAATGAAAGTAGGTCATTATAAAGTTCTTCTTCCATGCTGTCTTCAACATGGGAAGCTGAGGTAGTGGAACAGGAGAGCCTGGCCTTATTGTATTGGGTGATAGAGGTGGAAGAGATGGAAGGGAGGCAGAAGAGCTCGGATACTGGGTGCAGTTTTACAGAAGCACATCTTAATTTCTGACTAAGGTTTTTACATTTTCATTTTTCTAAAAATGTTATCATATGGCACCCATTCTACTTCCACTATATGCTTTAGTTTTATTGTCCTATAGTAGAAAGATCCCTGTTATAAAGGATTTGGAGCAGCAATCTGTAATCAGAACACTTCTGCCAACTTGCATAATGCTGAATTGTTTTCTGGCACTGATGATTTCATGTTTTTCTTTTTGTCAGTCTCGCAGCCTTGACCTGCTGGGCTCAATCCTTCACCCTTAGTCTCCTGAGTCTCTAAAAACAGAGTCATGTGGCACCACGTCTACTAATGTTTTGATTTATTGTACAGACTATTCTTGAACACTTGGATTCAGAAAATACTCTCACCTCAGCCTCCCAAACTGCTGGGATCTGTCACCACACTCAGCCTCTTCTCTGTCTTTTTTCTAGTCACCTGACACTGGATTAGAAATACTCCTCTCCATCATGTCACCTGCTGTTAATTCCTCTGGTGGGTGCTTGTTAGCTGATGAATATCTTCAAGATCTGTATCTTGAAACCCTTTCCTCTCCACCTTTTTGCCATATACACACTTGCTTTCTCTGATTTTGCTGATTGGCTCTAGAGAGCCCAATTGCTCATATAGAGACAGC
>NW_007260552.1:225233-260461 GCF_000164805.1 Carlito syrichta | reverse complement strand
AGTTTTACAGAAGCACATCTTAATTTCTGACTGAGGTTTTTACATTTTCATTTTCCTAAAAGTGTTATCATATGGCACCCATTCTACTTCCACTATATGCTTTAGTTTTATTGTCCTATAGTAGAAAGATTCCTGTTATAAAAGATTTGAAGAAGCAATCTTTAATCAGAACACTTCTGCCAGCTTGCGTAATGCTGAATTGTTTTCTGGCACTGATGATTTGGCATCTTTTTCTTTTTGTCAGTCTTGCTGTCACCCAGGTTGGAGTGCCATGGCAGGCTCATGGCCACTGTAGCCTTGATCTGCTGAGCTCAATCCTTCACCCTTAATCTCCTGAGTCTCTAAAAGCAGAGGCATGTGGCACCATGTCTAACTAATGTTTTGATTTATTGTACAGGCTATTCTTGAACACTTCGATTCAGAAAATACTCTCACCTCAGCCTCCCATACTGCTGGGATCTGTCACCACACTCAGCCTCTTCTCTGTCTTCTTTCTAATCACCTGACACTGGATTGGAAATACTCTCCCTCAAGTCACCTGCTGTTAACTCCTCTGGTGTCGTGCTTGTTAGCTGATGAATGTCTTCAAGATCTATATCTTGAGACCCTTTCCTCTCCACCTTTTTGCGATATACACACTTGCTTTCTCTGATTTTGCTGATTGGCTCTAGAGAGCCCAATTGCTCATATAGAGACAGCAGTAACACATAGTGTGCTAAGCAGAATCTCATAACACTTGCTTTTAAACACTCAGTATTTTTCATGAATAAAGGTAATTTGAAATACTTTCTCAGGAAACAAAAAATACCTGAGAGAATTTAATATTGATAGCAGCTTCTAAGGAGCACACTTTTAGAAGGAAATATCACTGGGCTTGATGGCTTAACCTGTAATTCCAGCACTTGGGGAGGCTGAGGTGTGTGGATTGCTAGAGTCTGCAGGTTTGAGACCACACCAGGCAACATGGCAAGACTTCATCTGTACAATAAATCAAAAATTAGCCAGGTGTGGTTGTGCATGCCTATAGTTCCAGCTACTTAGAAGACTGAGGAAAAATGATCAGCAGAGTTCAGCATGTCAATGCTGGACTGGCTGTGAGTGTGTCACTGCACTTCAGCCTGGGTGACAGAGACTCTAACCCCCCCCCAAAAGAAGGAAACATCGTTCTTTTAAGATAAAATGAAAAGGACTTGCTAAACCAAATTATGGTAGTCATTGAACTATAGAAACCAAGTAGTCCTTGACCACATCAGTTTTTAAAATATTGAGAAATAATAAAAGTGTATTTCACACTTTATGTAAATAGAATAGCAAATTCTGTGCTTTCTAAATAATTGTATTAATGACTGAAAAATCTAGTTTTTAGAACAGTATAATCACTAACTTAAAATGTGATGAGTTTCCAGTTGCTTATTTCATTTGTTACTCTTATGAGAATTGACTTGTGTTAAAGGCCTCACAGTCCATAGACATTAACTGCAAGACTCTGAACCCACCAAAGGGCTCAGTCATCTCTCCCTGAAATGTCTGAGATGGATGGCTTGCAGGAACCAACACACTGGAAGACAAAGTCTCCTCTGCACATGTGTGCACTTCAGTCATCAGTGAGACACGACAAGGCCCATCTTGACTTCCTTGACACAGGCTTTTTTCCAAATATGTCCCGTTTTACTTTTAAACTTGTATTCCCTTGGTTTCTCTGTTTTTAAAGCAAACATCACACTAGTTTAGTTTCCAGGGCTTTGTTATATGATGTCACTTTTTTCGTTTGACTTTTTACAGATTTTTCATTCAATTATTCTTCCATGCAAGAAAATGTATATCTTCAGGACACAAACAGATGGCATCTATATAAGTGTGATATTCAATTTATTAGCTGACTAGAGGATTGTTGGCTTTATACTGTTGAATCTTCCTGACAAAGCATATAGGGTTTTTATTTTGTATTTGTACTATTTTTCATGTATTGTGGAAATATTTTACACTAATTTCTTATTAATTGAATTTTGTAAAATATTTTGTTCAGAAGTGTCATGTTATTAATTGAATTTTGTAAAATATTTTGTTCAGAAGTGTCATAATGTCTACAAGTTTACGAACATGATAATATAATTTTTTAAATTTTTGGGTTGGAGATCTTGCCAAATTGGCTGTTCTTGAACCCATGAGCTCAGGAAATCCATGTGTCTTGGCCTCCCAATGTGATGAAATACAGGCTGAGACACTGAGCCTGGCCTCTCAAACCATTTTCTACAAATGAAGTAAATACACTGCATGTGCTTATAAAAAAAAAAAAATTATGGAGCTAGTAATACTTACTAGATTTTGTTTTCAGTGTTTTCTTCTTGAAGGTCTTTCTTCTCACCCATGTTAGGGAGAGATGACCCAGCCCTTCAGAGTGTTCAGAGTCTTGGGGTCAATGTCTAAACACAGTAAGTCCTTAATTACAAATGAGTTTTGATAAAACAGTAACTAATATTATATGCAATAGAAGACACATCACATATTAAGTCAGTGATGAATAATGTCCTAAAAACTAGATGATTCTTCCATTAGTCATCTAGGAATCACAGAATTCTGGAATATTTAAATAAAATAGGTGGAATTACACTTTTATTCTTTCTAAATATTTTAAAATTCAATGTTGCCATAGACATGATGTCTGTAACTCAGAGTCCACCATAAGTTGATTCTCCCTCATTGTCCCTTATATCTTTCACTTCCATTATATCTTCATACAGAAGTATGACTTTTTCTTCTCAAATTATGCTTCTTAGAAGCTGCTCTTGCCAATCAAATCTCTCAGGTATTTTATCTGGAAAATATTTCTTTTTTCCTATTCTTTAAATATATCCAATTCTACCTTTAATAATCCTTTATACCTGTATTTTTAATACTAGTTTCTCTGTTTTCAAGATGATACAAGTTTTGGAAATACCCATAGTGCCTTTAGTGTAGTTTTATTTTGTAATTTTAATTCATATTCATTTACATACTTGTATCTGTAATTTATATACATAATTATTTTTGTGTGTGGCATCTCTCTGCCACCCAGACTGGAGTTCAGTGGCGTGACTGTGGCTCAATGGGTTCAGGCAATTCTTCCCCCAAGATTACTGAGTAATTCGCAAGGACATGCACAACAACACCTGACAGATTTTTTGTTATTTTTTGTTGATGTGAGTTGCCCAGGCTGCTCTCAATCTCCTGGGTTCAAGACATCCTCCCACCTCAGCCACCCAAACTATTGTGAATACAGTCCTGAGCCATCATGCCTTGCCCCTCACTGCTTTTAGGTGTTTTCCTCCTTTGTGATTTTATGCAGTTTGACTAATATTGCTTATAATACTGTTTTATTTTTCTATTTTGGACACACTTTATTTCTAAATTTAGGAATTTATGTCTGGTTTTTACTTATTTTACAAACTTGTAAATCTTTTGAAATGACCTTTCATTTTTAAACATATTTTACTCAAACCACTACATAAATGTTTGAGAAACATTTCATATTTTACATTCAAGTCACCATTTATGTAGAACTGTAACTGTATTTTAGTCACTTGAACTTTGACATTTTGAGTATATAAATTATGTTCAATATTTCCACCCAGTAGTACTGTTACTGTTATCAGCTCAATCTGGTTTTATGTGTATCACATACATTTTATGTTAATGATTTCTAATATTCATAATTTTTTTGGTTTGGTTGTTTTCCAAATATTGCTAGTGAAGCATATACTGTCTTGTTATTTCCACATTTATTTTCTCTCTGTATTTTGGTCCATAAAGAACATGGGTTTAGCAAGGACTGGTGGCTCAGTCTGTAATCCCGTGCTTTGGGAGGCTGAGGTGAGTGGATTGCCTGAGCCCGCAGGTTTGAGACCCGCCTGGGCAACTTGGTGAAACCTTATTGCTACAATAAATCAAAAATCAGTCGGGCGTGGTAGCATGCACCTGTAGTTCCAGCTACTTGGAAGGCTGAGGCAGAAGGATCACCAGAATCCAGCAGGTCGAGGCTGCAGTGGCCAGGAACGGCTACTACTCTCTAGTCAGGGTGACAATGTGAGACTCTGACTCAAAAAAGTAAAAATAAAAATAAAAGAACATGGGTTTGACATCTATAGGTACACTTTTTTAAACAAATACACTGAATTTTTTTTTTTTTTTTACAATTTGTGGTCATTTAAAACTTGCAGAAAAACTGTACTTTAGAAATATAATTTACCAATTTGTCATGAACACATCAATCTGTCATAAGCACAATAGGAAGAAGTATATTCTTGTCTATTTTGACATTTACTACCATAAAACATATACATATCTATCATACAAAGGTAAACTTATAATTTATGCTCTTACAAGGTATGCATGGCACCATCAGCAGTTGGGAAATGTGCAAATAAATGTAAAGATGAAGTGTTAACTCTTAACTGCATAAAATTAGCTATGACACAAAGTGTATCATTCAATAATTTTTTTAAAACTTCCTGCTGCCAGGTGATTAATGCAAGTGTTGTGAGATTCTGTTCCACATACCATGTGATGTTAATGTTTCCATGTAAGCACCTGGTCTCTCCAGAGTGAATCAAGGAAATTACAAAGAATCATTGTATTTATGGCAAAACATTGGAAAGGAAAGGGTATCAAGATATAAATGTTGAAGATATTCCACAGCGCAGAACCCACACCACTGGAGTTGGAGGCAGATGACTTAAGCTGACAAGTGCTTCCAACACAGTGCCAGAAGACTCATGCCTATAATTCCAGCACTTTGGGAGGCACAGTACAGCAGACCACCTTAGTCTAGGGCTTCCAGGCCAGCCTGAGCAACTTGGTGAGACTTTGTCTTAACAATGAATCCAGTAGTTGGCTGGGTATGATGGCAAAAATTTGTGGCACTGGCTACTAAGGAGGATAAAAAAGAAAGATGACCTGATACCATCATGTTCAGGATGCAATGACCATGAATTTTCCACTGTATTCCAACCCAGACATCAGAGTCAAAATCCAAGCTAATATATAAGTATTTACAATAGTCAGGATTTAGAAAGTTAGGTCTTATAATTATACTCCTATATAATCTTTATTAAAATAATCAAAATCATACAGACCTAAAAAAAAAAGGAAGAAAATATGACCTATATAAAAAGGATCACTAGAAACATCCTTCCATAAGTGACTCAATAGTATATGGTCATCATATACCTACAATTTTGGGTAAGACATAATAGATTAACACTCATGGTAACATAACAATTTATTGTGTGGACAACAAATGTTAATACTTTATAAACAATTCTATTAATTAAAACAGACAAATTTACATAGCCTAAATAAACCTTCAAATTTCACTGTATGCAAAACCAGATTGCAAATATTCAAGCATTTCTGTTCTTCCGATAGTGTGATCAATGTGCAAACAGCTTTCTTCAGTTTTAAAAGGTGAATCTGATTATTTACTAAATGTAAACTTATAATATATACACTTTAAGAGAGTAATTATCTTTGCTCTGATGTTCATATTATATCAAATTACACCGATGACTTGTAAGTATTGATAGTATGAAGATGCATCAAGATATTAATGTTCTGGCCTCATTTTCTCATTTGCATGTAAGTAGTAAGACAAATGATTTCTAAAACTCTCAAAGATTCTTTGTCATCTATTTCCAAAGAAAAATGATATCCTGAGCACTCACCTCATTCTGAACTTACAATAATGCTTAATGTGAGCCACAAAAAACCTCTTCACTTTGATCTTTTAAAGGAGGTTACATATCAGTGTTCTTCATCCTCCATGAAAAACATGAGATGAGTGCTGATGACATACTATGAAGGACATTTCATAGCTCTAACTTACCAACAGCTGACCCCATGCCTTTACATAAACACTATTAATGAAGGCATAGCAACATGTGAGTTGAGTTACATCAATATTGTTTGTTTTTGAAATATCCTCAAATTCTGTCAATGCAAAACTAAAATTATATGGAGAATATACTTATGCTTTCCTAAAAATCAAACAAAAAAAACATTTTCTAATGCTACTCGATATTTGATATT
This sequence comes from Carlito syrichta, assembly GCF_000164805.1. Taxonomy (NCBI): domain Eukaryota; kingdom Metazoa; phylum Chordata; class Mammalia; order Primates; family Tarsiidae; genus Carlito; species Carlito syrichta. The sequence continues at coordinate 254,398 of NW_007260552.1, read as the reverse complement.
TACTTTAACTTGACCTTTCAGTAAATAAGCTTCCATATAAATTGCATCTGTAAACTTTTCAGTCTGAATACCCTAGTATTTCCAGTGGCATATATTTTGAACAAAGGCCAGTCCACATTCTTTAAATCTGTAGATTCTCTACAATGCAGTCTAATGTCAAATAAACTTTTTGCTGGTTAATGTCTTTAGACATGTTTTACATTTGTACATTCAAAAGATCTGTGGTTTGAATAAAGATAACAGTACTCTTTACAACTGTAAATTTCTCACCATGTCTCTATTGTTTATAACTAGATATATGATTTTCCAGTCATTAGATATACTGAAAACGTAGAGTACAAATTGTCTGATGTTGAGAAAACTTGGAATAACAGTGAAAACTTTACCCCATTCTGCCCATCTATAGGGAATCCCTAAATATAGACGCTCATATGTCAGTTAAATATTGAATGAGGGTTGAAGGCTTTATCTCATTCCTCTCATTTGTATAGTTTTATCTCAGTATGCATTCTCATATGTCAAGCTACTTGTATATGAGAGCAAAGGACTTACCATGTTTTTCACATTTGTAGTTTCTCTCCAGTATGGATGATTATGTGTCCAGCAAATACATTGTGAGAGTGAATGGCTATGTCACATTCTTCACATCTGTAGGGTTTTTCTCCAGTATCGATGGACTTATGTTCAGTAAATTCTTTATGAGAGCAAAAGATTTTGCCACATTCTTCAAGTTTGTAGAGATTCTCTTCAGTATGCACCTCATATGTATAGCAAATCATTTGAGAAAAAAAGGCTTTGCCACATTCATCATGTTTGTAGGATTTCTCTCCACTATGGTCTTGTGTCCAGCAAATTCTGAGTGTGAAAAGCTTTGCCACACTTTTCCCCTTTGTAAGGTGTACAATAATATGAATCTTGACATGTCAAGCAAGTAGTGAATGAGAGTAAAAAGCTTTTCTGCATATTTCACATTTGTATGGTTTCTCTCAAGCATGGATGGTCATGTGTCCAGCAAATTCATTCTGACAGTTAAAGGTTTTGCCATATTCTTTACACTTGTAGGATTTCTCCCTAGTATGGATGTTCTTATGTCCAACAAATCCTTAAGAGTGAAAGGCTTTGCCATACTCTTCACATTTGTATGGTTTCTCTCCCCTATCGATGGTCTATGTTCAGGAAATCTTCTATGAGTACAAAAAGCTGTGCCACACTTTTCACATTTGTGGAGTTTTTCAACAGTATGGCTCTTGCCATGTTGAGCAAGTAGTGAATAAGAGTGAAAAGTTTTTGAATATATTTCACATTTGTAGGGTTCCTCTCCAGTAGGGATCATCTTATGTCCAGAAAATCCATTGTGAGAGCAAAAGGCATTTTCACATTCTTCACACTTATGGTTTCTCCCCAGTGTTGCACCCTGATATGTCCAGCATGCTTTGAATGGTAGCAAAATGCTTTGCCACATTCTTCACATTTGTAGGATTTCTTGCAAGGATACATGGTCTTACGTCTAGCAAACACTACATGACAATAAAAGGCCTTGCAACATCTTCACATTAGTAGAATTTCTCCCCAGTATGCATAGTCTTATGTTGAGAAAATCCAGAATGAAAGTGAAAGACCTTGTTACGTCCCTCACATTTGAAGTATTTTTCTCCATTATGGATATGCTGATGTACAATAAGACTCAAGTTCTAAGTAAAGTCTTTGCCACGTTCTGCACATTTGTGGGGTTTTTCTTCAGTATGGATCACTGTATGTTGACAAAGGTGTGAATGACATATAAAGGCTTTGCCATATTCTGCAGATGGATGATCTTATTTACAGCAAATTGCCCTTGACACCGAAAGGCTATGCCACATACTTCACATTTGTAAGGTTTCTCTCCAGTATGGATCACCATATGTCAAGTAAGGCATGATCGAATTTGAAAGGCTTTGCCACATTCTTCACATTTGTACGGTTTCTCTTCAGTATGGATCATTGTATGTCGAGAAAGTTGTGAATGAAACTGAAAGGCTTTGCCACACTCATCACATTTGTAGCATTTCACTCCAGTATGGATCACTATATGTTCAGTAAGATAACGCGAGTGAAAGGTCTTGTCACATTCTTCACATTTGTGGGTTTCTCTGCAGTATGGATCACCGTATCTCGAGTAAGCATTGAATGAATGTGAAAGGCTTTGCCACATTCTTCACATTTGTAGGGTTTCTTTTCAGTATGGATCATAGTATGTAGAGTAAGGAGTGAATGAACCACAAAAGCTTTGTCACAATCTTCACAGTTCTAGGGTTTCTCTCCAGTATGGATCACCTTATGTAGAGTAAGGTTTAAACGACTGTGAAAGACTTTGCCACATTCTTCACATTTGTAGGGTTTCTCTCCAGTATGGATCACCTTATGCTCAGTAAGGTGTGAATGAGTGTGAAAGGCTTTGCCACAATCTTCACATTTGTAGCATTTCACTTCAGTATGGATCACTGTATGTTGATTAAGAATTCAGTGTGAAAGGTTTTGCCACATTCAGCACATTTTAGGGTTTCTCTCCAGTGTGAATGGTCTTATGTCCAGCAAATTCTCCTTGAGCAAAAGGCTTTTCCACATTCTTCACATTAGTAGGGTTTCTCTTCAGTATGGATCATTGTATGTTCAGTAAGATATGAATGAAAGTGAAAGGTTTTGCCACATTCTTCATATTTGTAGGGTTTCTCTCCAGTATGGATTACTGTATGTTGAGTAAGATATGAATGAGTGAAAGGATTTGCCACATTCTTCACATTTTTATGGTTTCTCTACAGTATGGATCATCATATGTCGAGTTAGGAGTGAACGAGTGTGAAAGGCTTTGCCACATTCTTCACATTTGTAGGGTTTCTCTCCAGTATGGATCATTATATGTCGGGTAAGGAGTGAACGTCTGTAAAAGGTTTTGCCACATTCTTCACATTTGTAGGGTTTCTCTCCAGTATGGATGATCGTATGTCGAGTAAGGAGTGAACGTATGTAAAAGGTTTTGCCACATTCTTCACATTTGTAGGGTTTCTTTCCAGTATGGATCATCATATGTTGAGTAAGATAAGAACGAAAGTGAAAGGCTTTGCCACATTCTTCACACTTGTAGGGTTTATCTCCAGTATGAATCATCATATGTTGAGGAAGATATGAACGAGAGTGAAAGGCTTTGCCGCATTCTTCACATTTGTAGGGTTTCTCTCCAGAATGAATCATTGTATGTTGAGTAAGATTTGAACGACACTGAAAGGCTTTGCCACATTCTTCACATTTGTAGCTTTTCACTCCAGTATGGATCACCGTATGTCGAGTAAGTTGTGAATGAAAGTTGAAGGCTTTGCCACATTCTGCACATTTGTAAGGTTTTACTCCAGTATGGATCACTTTGTGTCGAGTAAGGCATGAACGAATGTGAAAGGCTTTGCCACATTCTTCACATTTATAGGGTTTCTCTTTAGTATGGATCACCTTATGTCGAGTAAGGTTTAAATGAGTCTTAAAGGTTTTGCCACATTCTTCACATTTGTAGGGTTTCTCTCCAGTATGGATTATTGAATGTTGAGTAAGATATGAATGAGAGTAAAAGGCTTTGCCACATTCTTCACATTTGTAGGGTTTCTCTCCAGTATGGATCCTCATATGTCGAGTAAGGAGTGAACGAACATGAAAGGCTTTGTCACATTCTTCACATTTATACGGTTTCTCTCCACTATGGATCATTGTATGTTCAGTAAAATATGAACGAGAGTGAAAGGCTTTGCCACATTCTTCACATTTGTAGGGTTTCTCTCCTGTATGGATCATTGTATGTTGAGTAAGGAGTGAAGGAATGTGAAAAGCTTTGCCACATTCTTCACATTTGTAGGGTTTCTCTCCAGTATGGATCATCATATGTCGAGTGAGAATTGAACGAGTGTGAAAGGCTTTGCCACATTCTTCACATTTGTAGCGTTTCACTTCAGTATGGATCACTGTATGTCGAGTAAGATGTGAACGAGTGTTGAAGGCTTTGCCACATTCTGCACATTTGTAGGGTTTCTCTCCAGAATGGATAATCATATGTTTAGTAAGATATGAACAAGAGTGAAAGGCTTTGCCGCATTCTTTACATTTGTAGGGTTTCTCTCCAGTATGGATCACTGTATGTCGAGTAAGTTGTGAACGAGAGATAAAGGCTTTGCCACATTCTGCACATTTGTAGGGTTTCTCTCCAGTATGGATCACTGTATGTCGAGTAAGATTTGAACGAGAGTTGAAGCGTTTGTCACATTCTGCACATTTGTAGGGTTTCTCTCCAGTATGGATCATCGTATGTTGAGTAAGATATGAATGAAAATGAAAGGCTTTCCCACATTCTTCACATTTATAGGGTTTCTCTCCAGTACGGATCACTGTATGTTGAGTAAGATATGAATGAAAATGAAAGGCTCTCCCACATTCTTCACATTTACTATACATAATATATATATATATATATATATATATATATATATATATATATATATATACACACATATATATGTATATACATTTTTGAGATGGAGTCTCACTCCGTTACCCAGACTGGAGTTTGGTGGCTACTCCCAGTCACTCCAGCCTTGACCTGCTGGGCTCCAGCGATCCTTCCACTTCAGCCTTCCAAGTAGCTGAAACTACAGGCATGCGCTATCATGCCCAGCTAATTTTTTGACTTATTGTAGAGATGAGGTCTTGCCAAGTTGCCCAGGTGGGTCTTGAACCCATGGACTCAGGCAATCCAATCACCTCAGCCTCTCAAATCACTTGGATTACAGGCTGAGCCACCGAGCCCGGCTATTCTCCATTTATAATTTCTCCACAATGAATTTTCTTTTTTTTGATGCTGTGAATGACATGAGTAATAGCTAAGTGGTTTGACACATTGTTCATTTCTGAAGGCTCTCTCTCCCCTATGGATTCTTTCAAGTCTATGTAGATAGGATTATTTCTTAATGACTTTCCCACATATATTGTGTATATTTTCTCCACTATTTTTTTGAAGTTCACTACATTTTGAGGACTGGTTAAAGGTTTTGCCTTATTCATGTTTGAAAGCCATTTCAGAAATATGGATACTCCAGTGGATAGCAATTTTGGAGTGTTAATGAAAGACTTCCCTACTCTTGTTACATTTGTATTGATTATTTGCAACTGAGCATTCTATCTGCCCTTCACCTTCATGCACACTTACCCAACATTTTGGTAAGTATAAGTTCTTAAGGACATATTTACCATATTTTCCTTTTGGCACCTTTGTAAGGGAGTCATCTATCCTCTTTTCTGGCAAAAGGCCTTCAGTGTAATGAGAAGTCACAGCTGAAAATCAGAAAAATAAAAATTTATTCCATATGCTAGACTCAGGTGAATATCTTTTGAAAATAAAACATATTATACCATGGTAAGGACATGAGCATGATGGCAAGTACAAATCACAGGTTTCCACTCCATCATAAATATATATACTTAAGAAAATACTTACCCCATTGCCTGTGTGAAAGCTCAAAAAACAGCTAACACTTTGAAGAATCCACATGATAAAATGAGTTTCATGGAAGAGAAAGTTTAGTAATTTTACCACCATAATTTATCTTCCTTTACAATGCAACATGATGCAATCAGAAAGGATATTCTAACTCTTGAATTCCTCCTCAGGGAATAAACAGAAGAGTGGAGTATGAGTCCACATTTCTGTCCTTTGGGGGTTTATGAAAAGACTGGTTTCTGTCCCAACATACAGAGAAGACACATCCTTAGAACAGGTATGAGTCTCCTAGAATCTCTAACTTAGTGATTGGTGTTATATTAATCTAGACAAAGAAACATCATAAACATTGTGACATGTATATCTATGAATTTCAAATACCCCAGTTGAAACAAAGTATGTCAAAGCACAGAAAGAATCAGCATAAATGACTCAATTAAGGGTACAACAATAATTTGTGGAGCTGCAAATTACAAAACAGTTTGAGAAATTTCTTATGAAATGTAGAAAGCCTTACTTGAGTCACGACACTACTGCCTGGGTGACAGAGAACATGCTGATAAAATATAACCATAAAAAGGATTTGTAAAACATCCTTGATATTGATATCGGTCTCAGTAATAACTTTTTTAATGACTACAGGTATAAAAATAAATACAGAAGCCGGGCTCGGTGGCTCAGTCTGTAATCCCAGCATTTTGGGAGGCTGAGGTGAGTGGATTGCCTGAGCCTGCGGGTTCTATACCCGCCTGGGCAACTTGGCGAGACCTCATCTCTACAATAAATTAAAAAATTAGCCAGGCATGGTAGCACGCGTCTGTAGTTCCAGTTACTTGGAAGGCGGAGGTGGAAGGATTGCCAGAGCCCAGCAGGTTGAGGCTGCGGTGGCCGGGAGCAGCCACTGCACTCCAGTCTGGGTGACGGAGTGAGACTCTGACTCAAAAAAAAAAAAATAAAATAAAATAAATAAAAACAAGTTGGAGACATATTATGTACCATAGTAACTTATTGTTAGTAATGACATCTAATATGGTTAGAAAATTTGCTAAAATAGAAGACATTATCTGTTCTCCTTACAAAACATAAAAATGGCAACTATGTAAGATGGTTGATATGTTTATTAATATAATGGTAATCATTTCACACTGTATAGGCATATTAAATTATTAATTATTTACAAAACATTGTTATACATTTTTATTTATGTATAAAAATCAGATGCTAATCACACATAAACATGCATGTGGTATGTGTTTGAATATATGCAAATATGAAACAAGTCCTAAGCTTCATACTAAAGAAAATTAGAAAGTAAGAGTTATTGAGACAGAAGGTAACAGGTAGGAATTTAATATGTTTACCAACCTTCTACATGATATAATACACTTAAATATTTGAATATAAAGAAAAAATTACCAGTCTCAGATCGTACTATAAAAGTAAAATTTAAGTAAAATATCAGTATTTCTGCTACTAAGAGAGAAAATTTGTATTTAGGTAGGACTATTGAGTATGAATTTAAATAAAATCATTGGAAATCTCCCTAGTAGAAAAAATCATATATTAGAAAACATGTAACATGTGTCCGGAGTGCTCTTAAAATTTCTCCAACAGATAACAAAATCACTGCTCATATACTTCCAACCATGATGCCAAGAGAAAATATAAAAAATACTTTGACATGGATTTCCAAATAGATAAGCAAATACTTGCAGGTCTCCACAGCATCAGAAAGGTTGTCAGATCATGGAATTCCTAACAAACCATTAAGTGGATTTTGAAAGATCTTTCCGTAAACTTGAAAGATCATTGAAGAAGCAGAGTTTTTGGAGAATTTCAGAACATGGAATAACAGATGTCCCTTTGTGACAGGAAGAGAAAGAATCCCAGGCTTCTCAGAAACCATTTCCATTGGAGCAGACCACCTTCCCAAACCACATTTCAAGCTCTGATTCCTCAACCTGTGTCATCTGCTTCATTCACTCCCTCTTACCTGGAATTTTGGCTAATGTGCCATGTCTCTTCACATCCCAGGGCTCTTTCCTTTGCTCCAGACATGTTATAAGGTCTGGCTTAGAGACAGCAAGTCCTGGTTAATTAGAAAAAAGTAACATAACTCTTGCTGGGGTTCTTAGATTACAAACCTAGTATTTGATCAGTAGAGAACACATTATACAAGATTCTAGATAATTAACCCCAAAATACGGTTTCCCAATAAAACCTTTAGAACATTTAGATAAAATTTTCAATTTATGGGTTTCTTTTTATTCTACGCTGGAATGCGGTGGAAAGCTCATAGCCACCCCGGTGCTCACCTGTTGGGTTCAGGTACTTCTCTCTCAGCCTATCAAATAACCAGAACTACAGGTGTGCGTTACCACTCCCAGGAAATTTTTGATTTAGTGTACAGATGGGGTCTTGCCAAGTTGCCCAGGCTATTCTTAAACCCACGGGCTCTGGCCGTCCTCTCAACTCAGTGTCCGAATGTGCTGGCATTACACAGCTTAACCACCATGACTGGCCTGAAATTTTTGAGTTCTTAGTTCAGTACTGCTGAGTCAATAACTTATGGCAGCAATGGGAAGGAGATGTGGGCAATGATATCTATGCCACCAAATTTCTGAAGTTACCAATAATATAGCTAGAAGGACAATGGTCAATTTAAAATAGTGAAGGCAGCTGTGCTTGGTGGCTCAGCCTATAATCCCAAGGCTTTGGGAGGCTGAGGTGAGTGGATTGCCTGAGCCCATGGGTTCGAGACCCACCTGGGCAGTGAGACCTCATCTCTACAATAAATCAAAAAATCAGCTGGGTGTGGTAACATATGCCTGTAATTCTGGCTACTCAGAAGGCTGAGGTGGAAGGATCACCGGATGCACTCCAGTTTGGGTGACCAAGTGAGACTCCAACTCAAACAAACAAACAAAAGAAAATAGTGAAGGCTTCATGTCAAAATGAAACATCATTAATTTTTTTATTTTCTATGTTAACGTATTACCAACTTTTGGTTGATAGTAGGAATCTGAAACTCATTTATGCAAAGCAGAAATTCCCAGAAAACATTCTATAAAGGAAGGACATAAAATCCTTAGTATGAAATGGGGATTGTGTTTTGAAAGTTTCCTCACCTAGAAAAACCAGATTTCTATGGTTCTCTAACATCACAGTCCTGTATAATGTTCGCTGAGGGGAGTTTAGGCATGCCCACTCCTCTGGAGAGAATTCTATGGCCACATCACTGAATGACAACAACCCCTGAAAACAACAAAAACACATATTTACCAAGTTACCATGGCCTCTAGGTAAAGCAAGTGTGAACACAGGGTCCAGTTGACAAGACAACTATTATTATGCAATAAAAAATTTCATAACACAGAAATATCCTCTAATACAGGGGTCCTCAAACTTTTAAAACAGGGGGCCAGTTCACTGTCCCTCAGACCGTTGGAAGGGTGGACTATAGTTTAAAAAAATATGAACAAATTTCTTTTTTTTTTAAAACTATAGTCCATCCCTCCAACGGTCTGAGGGACAGTGATCTGGCCCCGTTTTAAAAGTTTGAGGACCTCTGCTCTAATGCACTAAGTGTGGAAATAAAGGATGAAATAAAGTTCACTCAGCCAGTGCAGACACTTTATTTTTTTGAAAAAGCATAAAATGTACACCAACACAGGCACATACATTTAAAATTACTGTTTATATCACACAGAATACATTACATATACTGTTCCTAGTAAGTCAGAAGATCCTCCTCAAGTTTTAATTTGTATAACAATGAATTGATTATCTAGTTAAAATGAAATTCTGATTCAGAATACATGGATTTAACCTGAGGTTCTGTGCTTTTTTGTTCAGTTGGTGTCTCATTCTTTTTTGTTGTTGTTGGAGTCTCACTCTGTCACCCAGACTGGAGTGCAGTGGCCATTTCCAGACACCACAGCCTTTAACTGCTGGCCTCTGGTGATCCTTGTTCGTCAGCCTTCCAAGGAGCTGGAACCACAGGCGTGCACTACTACACCTGGCTAGGTGGTCTCATTCTGAACCAGGGTAGAGTGCCCTGGCATAATCACACCTTATTGCAGTCTCAATCTCCTGAGCTAAAAGAATCCATCCCCCATAGCATCCCAAGTATTTGGGACAAACTTGGGACAAATTGGTATCAGATGTCCAGGCACACAGGTGGAATACATATGCTGAGATCTTTTAGCCAAAAGTTATAGTAATTTATTATTACTTTTTGAGTTGGAGTCTCACTCTTTTTGCCCAGGCTGGAGTGCAGTGGTATGCTCATGGCCACTGAAGCCACAACCTGCTGGACTTAGGCAATCCTTCTGCCCCAGCCTTCCAAGTATCTAGAACTACAGAGACATGCAATCATGCCTGGGTAGTTTTTGTAATTTACTGTAGACAAGGTCTCACCAAATGCTCAAACTGTTCTCAAAACACAGGCTCAGGTAATTGTGTTGCCTCAGCCTCCCAAAGTGTTGGGATTACAGGCTGAGTCACCACACCCATCCAATATAATAATTTATAATCTCAATTTAATAACAAGTAAGCTCGTGTTACACAGAAATCAGCCTACAGGTAACTCCCATGGCATGTAACATCTAAAAATGTATTTATATTTTTATTTTTTGGCATCCTAGAGAGCAAGTCTTTTCTAATTATTCTTTATTCAGACTTTCCAGAGTTATTTTGAGCAGTAACTGCCATCCTGTTTAAATGTACATTTTATTAACTGTGTTCTGCATGGAGCTGATGGAGCACATAGACAGAACCTTAAGAGTACATGTTTTGGGTAGGAGCAGAGGATCATGCCTATAATCCCAGCACGTTGGGAGGCTGTGGCAAAAGAATTTCCTAAATGCTTGGGCTTGAGACCAGCCTGGGCAACTTGGCATGACCTCATCTCTACAATAAATTAAAAAATTAACTGGGCTCTGGTGGTCATGAGTATGCCAGTGCATGTCATGCTGGAAATCAGAGGAAGACTACATACACATGTTTCTATTCTTCATTAGGATCTGAGGATCTGCCCAATTTCCAATGGGATTCTTGGGTACCATGCCTTCCCATGTACTCCAGTAACAAGGGATCATTTATAAAATGTAGGTGATACATTCATGGTGAGAACAGTTTATGACAACTAAGCAATATGGTTGAAGAGAACAGAAGAAGCTATGTAGGAACAGTGGCTGACAGACCCATTGAATATCACAGGAAGAACAAAAATAGTTGAAACAAACTCATTAGGCAGGACCATCACAAGGACAGCAGCATGGTTTGCAAGTTTTACACACATGACATTCCTTGTGATCTGGGACAAATTTATTTACCTGAGAAGCAGCCATTTTTTTCTTTTTCCTCCTACTTCTCTGGTATTTCTTCTCAGGTGAGATTATGTAATCAAGTTACACCTATATTTTGAAAATATGCCTTTACTTATTTCAAAATTAAATGGAATGTATTTATTTTTTGTCAGTATTTTCATCCTCTTTGGAGCCCCTTGCTTGCTCTCCTGTTTGCCTGAGGTTGTCTTTGATTTGATTCTTCCACATCTCCCTGAGGTGGGTCTACTTTGTCATTTAGGACAGTTTTCCTTCTTTACAAATGCAAGATAATCCACAGGACAGACATCAATTCTGCCTTTGCCCCTCAAGAACACTTATGTGTCTACAAGTACACTGAAACCATTCGCCGAACTAAAATAATTTTTTAAGTTACTAATTTAATAATATAAAACTTAGACCTAATCAATCCAAAGTGGGACAGTCAACCCTCAAAAGTTTGACATAACTCCATTTTAGACTGTGGTGGGGGAGAGATCTCTGGCCTTTTTGTGTGTTTGAATGTAGCTAAAATAGTTTTGAAATGCTGACAAGGTTGGCACCAGTATGCAGGTGTCCAGACTAACTCTGCAAAAGTGGGAGTATGTACACTAACTCTGCTTTGTTTAATAAAGAAACAAGGAGACTGTGAACCAAGGACAAAGACAATTCACCACTTTCCAAGACCCCTCTCATCGCCCAGACGTCTACAAGTCTAAGCCACCTCTTGATCTTAGCCGCTCTCTGTCCCATAGCCTGGATAAAAATTTTGAAAAAGCACACATGACCCAGGAGGGGTCTTCAGGATGCCGTCCCCTCATTTCCTTAGTTTTAGTGTCCCTACTAAATAAGTTACAACCCGTGCTCCAACTCCTTATGTCGACAGAACTGGACTTGGACCTGGTGACACAAATGCCTAATGACACTAATGACAGACTCTGGAAATTTCCACCTAGATAATTCAGATAAGGCCACTGCAGGACTGTCACTCAACAGCCCTTGCCCATCCTGGCTTCTCCTTGGCCCTTCCCATACCCTTTCCTCCCAGGTCCTCAGGGATCCCCACACCACGAGTCCTAGCTGGAGTTTCTAGACTCAAGAACCGCTGTTGGCCAAGTGGCCTCCTGAACGTTGTGATGGAGACACCATTTAACTCTGGGGAGGAGAGAGGAAGTGGGCCAGGATCGTAACCTCCCTTTCCCCCCACTAGTCGCCCATGCAAGTCGGATACTCTCCACAGCCCTCGTGGGTTCGGCACACTTGGAGATGGTGAGCTGCATGGAGAATGCTCAGCAGGTGATGTCGCTGCTGGGACATGACCACAGGGTCACGGCCCAGGCCTGCCTACACTGAAGAGACCAGGTCGAGTTGCCGGTGGGGATGGGTCCAGGCTCAGAGCTGATGGAGAGGCCAGTCCCTAAAAAGCCAGGTCATCCAGGTTCATCCCCACTCCCCATCTCTGGTAATCTCCCCACACACTCACCACCTCCCACCTTCGAGGGTCTCAGCGTCCATCCTACGAATCTCCCAGGACCTGCATGTCACAAAGAAACACAGGCTGCAATGAAGATACGCGAGGCTGACGGAGGAAACTAAGGCCCTGTAAGAGCCCAGAAGTTGCCCTCTCACTTCCAGGTCCTGTCTGATTGGCCATGTCAAACCCCAGCATCAGTTGATTGGATAAAACTCTAGGCCATCTGGTCTTGAGTGACAGGACATGCCATCAGACATGGGCTGCATGAGGCAAGAAAATGTTGAGATTTCTCCCAGCTCCAGAATGTGGTGGGAACTTGTGAGAGTGGCCCCTTACAGGAACTGCGAGGAACACTGGCATCTGCATGACTCCCAGTTGGTGGGCTGCGGAGCTGTAGGACTACAGTCCCAGCATGTCCCGGGAGAGGCGGTGTCAGGCTACAGTCCAGCGACCCACCAACCAAGAGTGACAAAAACTCCCATCATGGTCTAAAGGAGGCCACAAGCCTCCTCCCCCACCCTTCTGCCCAGACTCTGGGACAAGGAGATGTCTAAAGGCATTTTTGCCTATGGAGTCCATATTGTTTTGCACTTCCTATCAGTCAAGACCAGAAGGGCAGCCACTGCAGCCTTGACCTGTTGGCCACAGGCAATACTTCCACGTCAAACTTCAGGCATGTGCCACATGCTCAGCTAATTGCTTGATTTATTGCTGAAATGAAGTCTTGCCAAGTTGGCCAGGCTCATCTGGAACCCCGGGGCTCAGGAAATCCTCTTATCTCATCTCCCAAACTACTGGAATTACAGGTGTAAGCCATTGTGCCCAGTCACATGTGATTCTAACATAGTAACATTGTCAACTTGAGGGTTGCCAGATATGTTCAGGAAAGTTGAATTCAGGAGGGAGGTCACCTGTCCTGGTCTGCTTGGATAAGGTCAGGCAGGTAAGCCAGTGGGGCCATATATCTATTGCTGTAGAAGAAATTGCCAGTGTTTCTGGCAAGGGAGGGCAATTGTGGAAAGGAAAGGAGTAACTCATACTTTGCACTCCTTGAAGGAGCTCACTGTTTTTGAATCTATCTCCTGTGACAAAAAACAGAAAAAAGTAGACTTTATTATCCTTTCTGGACCCTCCTGCTTGTGGGTGTGGTGGTAGCAAGGAAATGATTATGCTTATGTGAAAGAAATATGCTGGCTGCAAATCATACTTATACCAGGAATCTTATCACTCAGGGAGGCTGAGGTGAGAATATTGCTTGAGGTCAGGAGTTTGAGTCCAACCTCTACAACATAACATATTCATGTCACTATAAAAATTAATTAAAGAAAAATTAGACAGGGATATTAGCAAAGCCCTGCAGTTCCAGCTACTTTGGAGGTTGAGATAGAAGGATTGCCTGAGCCCATGTGTTCAAGGCTCTGGTAATGATGATGCGACTTCACTCCTACCTGGGTGACAGAGTGAGACCCTAACAAAAAATAAGTATGTTCAATTTAATTTAAAAATAAATAAAGGCATATTTTCAACATGTAGGTGTGACTTGTCTAGATCATCTCACCTGAAATGAAATCCCAGAGGGCCAGGCTGCATGGGTCAGGCTGTATTCTGAGCATTTTGGGAGCCCACAGATTTGAACAAACCTGGCCAACTTGGCAAGACCTCTTCTCTACAATACATTAAAAATTGGCCAAGTGTAGCTTAGTCTATAGTTATGGTTACTTGGAAGGCTGAGGCAGAAGGATTGACTGAGCCCAGTAGGTCATTTTTGGGGTGACTGTGAGCATGCCACTGCACTCCAACCTGGGCAAAGAAGTGAGACCTCTGACTCAAAAAGAAAAAGAATTCCAGAGATGTTGGAGGAAAAGGAAAAAATACCTGGTTCTCAGATAAATGTGTCCCAGGTCAGAAGGAGTGTCAATCTGAAAACTTGTAAACTGCACTGCTACTTGTGATGATATTGACTAATGAGTATTTTTCAATTATTTTTGTTCTTCCTGATATTAAAGGGCTTTGAAGGACATATCTCCCTACATACCAGAGGCTCCACTCTTCTCACCATCCATGCTGCCCAGTTGCTATAAACTGCTCTCACCATGATTGTATGACCTGCAGTATTAAAAATGTTTCCTTGTGCTTGGGAAACATGGCAATGTGTGGATATCCAAGTTTCCCATTGGAAATGGGGTGGATCCTCAGATACAAACAAAGGATGGAACTGTGAATGATTAAGATTTCACATGATGCCAGGCTCAGTGTCTCAGCCTGTAATCCCAGTGCTTTGGGAGTCCGAGGTGTGTGGAATGTTAGAGCCCATGTGTTTGAGACAGGCCTGGGCAACTTGGCGAGACCACATCTATACAATAAATCAAAAAATTAGCCAGGCATGGTAGCACGTGCCTGTAGTTCCAGCTACTTGGAAGGCTGAGACAGAATGATCGCCGGACCCCAGTTGGTCGAGGCTGCAGTGGCCGGGGCAGCCACTGCACTCCAATCTGGGTGACAGAGTGAGACTCCAATGCAAAAAAAATAAAAATAAAATAAAAATAAATTAAACTAAATTAAAAAAAGAAAAGATTTCACATGATGCTCCATCAGCTCCATGGAGAACACTGTTAATAGCAAGTACATTTACACAGGATGGCAGTTGCTGCCCAGAACAACACAAAAATGACTAAATAAAGAAATATTAAGCTGGACTCAGTGGCTCAGCCTGTAATCCCGCACCTTCAGAGGCTCAGATGAGTGTATTGCCTGAGCCTGCGGGTTTGAGACCCACCTGGGCAACTTGGTGAGACCTCATTTCTACAAGAAATCAAAAATTAGCCAAGCATGGTAGCACATGCCTGTAGTTCCAGCTACTTGGGAGGCTGAGGTGGAAGGATCGCCGGAGCCCAGCAGGTCGAGGCTGCAGCCACTCCACTCCAGTCTGGGTGACAGAGTGAGACTCCAACTCAAAAAAAAAGAATTATTAGAAGAGAGTTGCTCTTCCAGGTGCTAAAAAAACCAATATAAGTACAGATTTTGAGATTACACACCATGGGAGATTTCTTACATGGATTTCTGCCTAAGATCTGTTTATTATTAGATTGACATTAAAATTTACTAATTTAGGGGTCTATGAATCTCAGCATGGATATTGTGTTGCACCTGTGTGCATTGGCACCTGATACCAATTTGTCCCAGCAGCCTTCAGGCCATGAGATTGAGGCTGCAGTGAGCTGTGAATATGCCACTGTACCCCAGCATGGGTAAGAGAATGAGATCCTCCTGACTGAAAAAAAATAGATTCTGAAGTTCAGGCAAATTCAAAAGCTTCTGAATCAGAATTTGCATTTTAAGAAGATATTCAGTTCATTTTGTACACATTAAAACGATGAGGACCTTCCAACCTACTGTGAATTTTCCCTCTGAGCAGTATATGCAACATTTTCTGTGTGGTGTAAATATAGCACTCACAATTGTACATTCCTGTGTCGATGCCCAAATTTATGCTGTATCATTCACAAAAATAGTGTGTACACTGGCTGAGTGAATTTCATTTCATTCCTTTTTCTCAGACCTAATGTATTAGTGAATATTTCTGTGTTACAAATTATCTTATTGCATAATTCTAGTTGTCAGATGGACCCTGGCTAATTTTTTTTGATTTATGGTAGAAAAGAGGTCTCACTAAGTTGCCTGGGCCAGTCTCGTACCTGTGGGCTCTGTCCTCTACCTCAGCCTCCCAAAGTGCTGGAAGTATAGGCATGGGCCACTTCACCCAACCTTAGATATTTAATCTTTTCCAGATGTCTATCTATATCTTGACTGAAATTTTTAAAAAACTTTTCAAACTGTATTGATAAAATACATTTTATGGTAAATAACTAGAGCTAAAATGACTACACTCCCAGGAGACACTGAACTTGCTCTCCCGTGTGTCTGAGAGGCTTCATACAGGTTCTTACACATTCTCAGTAGGTGAGATATTTTATAATTTTGGATTTTTGTATTCCTTTCACAAGTGCACTTAATCCAGAATGAAATTGGGGACTCCGAGAAACTTAAAATCAACTTAGCTCACATTATGCCTCAGCATAGCCATTTTTCCTTAGACTGACACATTTGGAATCAAGTACAGGTTAGACATACTTAATTTCCAATAGGCAGGTCTTAGGAGGCATTAAGACATCTTAAGTTTACATTTTTCTGTAAGTCAAGAGGTAGCCTACCTCATTCCCCTCAAGAAATCTCCATCAGATGCAAAACCAGGGCAATCCAGCAACCCAACCTTTCAACTCAAGGTTTATATACTAACATCTAGGAAACTTTCAGGTTCCTTGTCAAGGGGGAATCAACAGTCACCTCTTGGCTGGCCGAAGCCATAGAAATTATACTAAGCCCACTATTTGGTCAAGAAGCTTGTGGATTTCAAACATGTCACAAGTCTCTTGTTGGACAATCCCTTCCCTTTGACTCTTCCCATCTAGCCTATCACCTAAGGGCATGAGATGCTAGTGTCTTGCAACCAGCAAAATATAAAACTCATGTGGCTACAACCTACATTCAAAACCCATGGCTCTGTACAGTCCTGTGGACTTAAACCCCCTTTCCCCAAAGGCCTTTTAAATAACCAAATACTTGGCCCTTCCACACATCACTTGCCTCTGTCTGCCCAATTTTCAATCTGTGAAAGATGGTTACTAAACTTTACTTCTTTCTACTTTCCCCTTTGTTGCAATCTTGCATTATTCCCATGACAATGGCCCACCTCACCAGTTTACACTTACACAGAGGACAGGAATCATTTCTGTCCTTTTCCCCTCAATACCAGCAATGTATGGAAAATGCAAAGAAACCACTTACCTAATCAACTTAAATGTATTTCCTATAAATTACTATCTTGGAAGAAGACAAATCTTAGACTAAAACAACAGCGAATATAACCATGAAATGTCAAAATAAGGAAGGGTAGCCAGGACAGGTAAGACATCGATAAATTTCCCATAGGCTGCTTTTAGGAAGCATTCAGACATTTTAAAATTACATTTTACTATAGACCAATTTGGCAGTTTTTCCCACATTTTGGCAATTCAAAAGAAAACTTCATAAGATGTAAGAATAGGACAACCCATAATAAAAATCACTAAGAATCTTTCAGGATGGGTGAGGTGGCTTATGCCCATGATCTCAGCATTTTGGGAGGAGGAGATGACAGGATTTCCTAAACATAGTTTCCAAACCATCCTCAGCAATTTGATGAGCCCTCGTCTCTCCGATAAATAAAAACATTGACCAGGCATGGTGGTGCACACTTGTGGCTGCAGTTACTTGAAAGGCTGAAGTGGAAGTTTCACGAATAGGTGGACGTGGCGGTGGCCATGAGTGTGCTATTGCTCTACAGTCAGGGGAAACAGTGAGACTCCTACTAAAAAAAAAAATAAAAGCTGGGCTCGGTAATTCAAGTTGTAATCCCAGCATTTTGGGATGCCAAGAGGAGAGGATTCTGTAAACCTGTGGGTTTGAGTCAAGCCCGGGCAATTTGATGAGACCTCATCTCTACAACAAATAAAAAATTAGCCAGGTGTGGTAGCATATGCCTGTAGTTCACATAACACAGGAGGTGGCCACAACATTATTAATACATTTTGTGACAGAGTGAGATTCCAACTAAAATATATATAATACACACAAGTGTTTTATCTCATAAAGAAATATCTGATTACAACACTACTCACTCATGAGTGGACCCTGAACAATTATCAGAATACTATAAGAAAGTGACTGGCAGTAGTGGGACACTGCCATTGTGGGGGATATAACTTCAGTACGGGTCCCCAAGCATTACATGCACCATGACCGCTTATGACCTAACCCTAAATTGTGCCCTTTTATTTTATTTTGTTTTTTGAGTTAAAGTCTCTCTCTGTTGTCTAGAGTGGAGTGGAGTGGCACACTTCCAGCTACCGCAGCCTCGCCCTGCTGGGCTCCGGTGATCCTTGCATCTCAGTCTTCCAAGTAGCCAGAACTACATGTGTTCACTACCACTCCCGGCTAATTTTTGATTTATCATAGAGATGAGTTCTCACCAAGATGCCCAGGCTGGTCTCTAACCCGCGACCCCGGGCAATCCACCTCCCTTGGCCTCCCAAAGTGCTAGGATTACAGGCTGAGTCACCAAACCTGACCATACCCTACATTTTAAAATAGAAATAGAAAAAACAAAAGAGGAAACCAAATAAACCCGGTTTCCCTGGATGAGGAAAATGTCAATGCACAATTTCTATTCCATATTAAGGATTTCAAGTCATTTCTTTGTAGAAAAATCACATTTGAATAGAAATGTAAAAATCAGCCAGGCTCGGCCATTCAGCCTGTAATCCCGTGCTTTGGGAGGCTGAGGTGAGTGGATCGCCTGAGCCTGTGGGTTTGAGACCCACCTGAACAACTTGTCAAGACTACAATAAAGCCGGGCTCGGTGGCTCAGCCTGTAATACCATGCCTTTGGGTGACTGAGGTGAGTGGATTGCCTGAGTCCCCGGGTTCAAGACCCGCCCAGGCAGGCGCGACCTCATCTCTGCAATAAATCAAAAATTAGCCGGGCATGATAGTGCACGCCTGTAATTCCGGCTACTCGGAAGCCTGAGGTGGAAGGATTGCCGGAGCCCAGCAGGTCGAGGATGCAGTGGCTGGGAGCGGTCACTGCACTCCAGTCTGGGTGACAGAGTGAGACTCCAACTCAAAAAAGAAAAAAAAAAATTAGTAGAAACACTGTGCCAGCATGTTGCAACATTAAATCATGATCAAGCTTCCTTTATGTCAGGGATGCTTAGGAGAGTCAGCATTTGGGAATCCATAAATATAATTAGTCATATTAATAAAATTGATGAGAAAGACATATAATCTTCTTAATAGATTAAAAAGATATTGTGAAATTTACAAAATAATTTACATTTAAAGATTAAATTATAAGCCAGGCTCAGTGGCTCAGCCTGTAATCCCACGCCCTTGGGAGGCTGAGGTGCTTGGATTGCCTGAGCCCGTGAGTTCAAGACCCGCCTGGACAGCAAGACCTCATCTCTACAATAAATCAAAAAATCAGCCGGGTGTGGTAGCACGTGCCTGTAATTCCGGCTACTCGGAAGACTGAGGCAGAAGGATTACTGGAGCTCAGCAGGCAAGGCTGCAGTGGCCAGGAGCAGCCACTGCACTCCAGTCTGGGTGACCGAGTGAGACTCCAACTCAAAAAAAAAGATCAAATTATAACGAAGTATAAACTATTTCTGAAATACATGAAAAATAGTAGAAAAAATAATGAAAATACATGAAAATAATGAAAATATATTACTGACTTAATGATACCATTTAAAATTAGTCGAGTGTGGTAGCAGGCACCTAGAGGATTAAGCACGTGCCTAATTAGAGGATTACTGACTTAATGATTAAAGATTAAATGGTATCATTAAGTCAATAATCCTCTAATCAGATTATCAATTAAATGGTATCATTAAGTCAATAATCCTCTAATCAGATTATCAATTGAGTTTGATACTGATACACAGTTGTTTGTGTTCTGATGAAAACAAATTATTTTGCAAACAATACTTAAATTGGAAATCCATAAGAAGTTTCAAAGAAGTTATTATCCATAATAAGGACTTGAAAAGTAAAACAGTGTGATAGTGACTTAAAAAAAAAGACTGTGGAATACTGCTGGGGAAGTGTGGGGCATCCCTCATCAAGTGTACCTGCATAATGGACATTTGTATACATAGCCCTGAATTGTACACCACATCTTAAAAATAAATACTGAAGAATCAAGGGAATACACAGTTTTAAAGTAGAATAAGATATATATGAAGGCCGGGCATGGTGGTTCATGCCTATAATCCCAAAACTTTTGTAGAAAGAGGTGAGAGGATTGACTGTCTGAGCCCATAGGTTCGAGAACAGCTTGGACAACTTGACAAGACCTCATCTCTACAATAAATCAAAAAGTTAGATGGAGATGGTGATGTGTGCTGGTAGTTAAAGCTACTTGAATTGAGGTGGAGGGATTACTTGAGCCCAGCAGGTCGACGCTATGGGGGATGGAGGATGCTATTGCACTCTAGCTTGGGTGACAGAGTGAGTCTCCAACTTTAAAAATTAGAAAACTGATGAGCATCAGTCAAGGTTTGCACACTCTAAAATCCTGACATTCCAGTAGGAAAGGAGACACAGCCCCTGACCTGGAACACATTTACCTGAGAACCAGCCATTTATGCCACAACTGCCTCTGGAATTTCTTATCAGATGACATTATCTGGACAAGTCACATCTACATGTTGAAGATATGCCTTTATTTTTTAAAAATTAAAATAAATGTATTTTATGAGTCAGAGTATCACTCCGTAACCCAGGCAGGCGTGAAGTGTGACCACAGAGCTTATCACCATCTTGACCAACTGAGCTCAACAGATTCTTCCTTCTCAGGTTCCCAGGAATCTGAAACTGCAGGCATGTGTGACGACTCTTCGCTAAATTGTTTCAGCTTTTATATCTACATGGATGTGCTATGCTGTTCAGATCAACCTCAAATTTCTGGGCTCAAGCAATTCTCTCCCCTCTCTCTTCCCCACCACTAACCTGGATAATACCCCCCAAAAGTACACAAAACCCAAGAGGGTTCTTAGCCCCTCATATTCTCGGTTTTAATCATCTTTCTAAATAAAGTCACAGCCCCTGCTCCAACACCTTGTCTTGACTTTGGTTGTTCCACCAGACAGAACCTGGTGACAAACTACCAGTGACCCTAAAGGAAAGACCAAGAGTGGGAAACCATTGTAAAAGTCACGAAACTTGTAATTACAAAAGTTATGACCGCTCAGAGGGAGAGCAGGGGGGGATTCAATCATCCAATAAATTGGGCACTATCTACAGGGAAGCCAAGGATCCCCCGAAGCTACTCACTGGGGATGCCTAGAAGATAAGGGGAGGTGCACCCTCCACTAGCTCTAAGGAATGTCGTTGGGGAAGGTGCAGGAGAATTAGAATTGTTGTCACACCCAGGGCTATGATAATATGCACAGACATTAATGGGTCTCTGTGTCAAAGGATCCCCAAGACATCCACAGGTGGTCAACAGGGAAGTCACAGCAGTCACCTGCAACATCTCCAAGAAAATTATTTAAACCAGGACTCTGGGGGGTGAAATTTTCTTAAATAAATCTTTTCTTCTCTCATCTCTGTATGTTGCTATTCTTTGCAATTTATTTGGATTTCTGGGTTCCCAGTGCGCACGTCTGGTTTGCCAGCCCCGGCGGTGCTGCGCCCCTTGTTCCATCCATTTTCCCTCACCCTGTCCATTATCCTAACAATCCTGATGACTTAATCTAGGGATCTCCACCTGGATATTACAGATCAGGCGACTGTGGGGCTGTCACCCACTGCCACCGACCCATGATCGGCTTCCCCCGTCTCTTCTCCAAGCCTTACCCCCAGGCCTTCCGGAAACCCCAGACTACAAGCCCTGACCGGGACATAGGTGAAAGGCCCCAGCCAGCCACGAGGAACCCGCCCACTCCAAAGGCTAAGCCTAGGCGTGGCCCCCACCTAAAATGGCGCTCCCGCCTAAGAAGGCGCCCGGACAAACTAACATGGAGGCTCGGACAAGGCTCTCCGGGTTCTTCTTCCACAACAAAGCCCACCGTTCCCGTGCCCGTGAAACCCCCTGCCAATCCCAAAAATACCTCACCTGCCGACCAATAGGTAACCGACAGGTCGCTTTAAATTTCTATAAAACCTGCCACACCCCTGCCTCCATGCTGCAATCTGATTCTCAGGTTCTGTAGCCACCGCGCTCATCCCCATTAAATCTCTTGGCCTTAAAGGGTGTTGAGTCTCACTGCGCGCCACCGTCTTTCAATAGGGATTCACGATCCGCTGTTGGCCCAAAGGAATCCCTTAACACTGTGCTGGAGCCTCCGTTTACCTTCTAGGAGGAGAGAGGGACAGGGCAAGAACCACCACTCCTTCCCCCAGGTTCCCCACGCCGGTTAGACCGCCCACGACACGCCTGGGTCTCACGCATACATACTAGAGAAGCCTCCGGTAGAGCGAGGTCACCAAGGGGACGGAACGCTGGGGACCGATCCAGATCCACCCTGTGAAGAGGGGACCAGGGCCGAGCTGCCAGCGGGCACAGGTCCAGGATCAGAAATGAGGGGAAGGTTGGTCGGCCACAGCCGGGTCCATCCTGCCTCTCGCTCTTGCACCCACACCCGTACTCACCATCTCCTGGTTTCTGGGTGTCCCAGCGTCCTCCCTACGGACTCCCCAGACCTGCATGTCACAGGGTGAAAAGGGAAGAAGCAAATACACGTGGCTCTCTCCGAGATGATTCGGCACTTGCGCAGGCCTAGAAAACAAAAGACCCGGTCAGCACCTGGAAGCCACCACCTCGCTTTAATCTCTTCTCTGATTGGGCAGGTTCTGAACTAGCATTGCTGGTTGGATAAGGCAAAAGGTCACCACCCTTCTGATCTTGAATGACAGCAGATGTGATCCAACGAACCACGAGGAGGAAAGAAAAAGGAAAAGCATGTTTTTTCCTGTAGCATTTTGAGGTTGAGTTGCCTCCCTGCACCGGAAGTTGGGGGGAGGAGCAGGATGTGGCCTGCATCACATCCAGGATGTGACTTGATCGCTGAGCTGCAGGACTGCATCCCAGTCAGCAGAGGCAGCAAAGCACTTCAAGGTACCCTGTGAGTAGTTTCAACGGGAGCCCACATATTTTGCCCTGCTGGGGAAATCCACATCCACCAGTGACATGTTGGAGAAACTGGCCATGGCCACACCCATGTACCAAAGAAACAAGGCCCCTGAAAGAAGAATAAAAAGTAAAAAAGAATAAATATATGAATAAATAAGAAAAAAAAAGAAATAAGCCTCCCAATGCTCTTGGATGAAAGGAGAGTTTGGTAAATCCTTCAGGTCCTCTCCCACTGTGGCAGGTTTTCTGTCCTTAGTAAATCCTGCTTTTTTTAAAAAAAAGGGAGTGTGTAAGAGAAAAGAGAATACACAAATACGAAAAGTCCACGAACTCAGATGATCACCTTGCGTATCAGAATATTAAAGACTCTATCCCAGGCTTTGTGTATTCCCAGGACTTTCAGAGACTGAGGTGAGTGGATTGCCTGAACTGGGGCCTCAAAACAAGCAAGGGCAATTGGCAAAACCTCGTCTCTACAATAAATAAAAAAAATTAGCCAAGTGTGGTAGTGCGCAACTGTAGTTCCGGCTACTTGGAAGGCTGCAGTGAAAGGATCACCTGAGACCAGGAGGTCGAGACTGCAGTGGCAAGGAGTGGGCCACTGTACTCCAACCTGGGGGACAGAGTAAGACTCCAACTCAAAAAAAAAAATTAAAAACTTATGTTATGCACTCAATGACCCTGGACAGATGAACTTCTAAAAGAGGCTACCAAGGACATATTCTCTAGAACCCCCAAAGGACAATGTTAGTGATCTGGATGATGCCATTACTGAGACAGATCTAACAAATCATCTCCATCCATTAGGAGAAATCGGGATGTTCACTCTTGTAAAAACTCATCTCTATGAGTTTGGAAAGAACTGGATACTCTATTATGCAAAGACAGCACTGTGCTTTTCCACAGAGCAGGCTGCTGAAGGGGTTGCTGATAATTCATTTGATAGAAGGATATTTTTTTTTCTCCTGCAAGCAAAGTGACGTAAGAAAAGGAACTGGGTGATATTCAGTATCTTTTGTTTTTCTTTTGAGTTGGAGTCTCACTTTGTCACCCAGTTGAGTGCAGTGGCATGCTCCTGGCCAATGCAGCCTCAACCTGCTAGGCTTTGAAAATCCTTTTTCCTCAACCTTCTAAGAAGCTGGGACTACAGGCCCATACTACCACGCCCAGCTAAATTTTTTGAATTTATTGTAGAGTTGAGGTCTCACCAAGTTGCCCAGGCAGGTCTCGAACATGCAGACTCAGGCAATCCACTCACCTCAGCCTCCCAAAGAGCTTGGATTACAGGTTGAGCTACCAAGCCCAGCTGGCTTTTCTTTTTAAAAGAATGTTGCTAATGATTTTTATATGACTCTACAAATTTTAAACTCACCAAGAATATACAGGATTTCTTTTTCTTCACATTCTTATCAAAAGTTCTCTCTCTGTCTTCTGGTTGATATTAGCCATTCTAACAGCTATGAGACAATATATCATCATTGTGTTTATTTGAAATTGCCTCTTGGTGATGTTCAGTGCCAATTCATATACCTGTTGGCAATTTGTGTGTCCTCATTGGAAAATAACTATTTATTTCTGGGCTAATTTTTCTTCAGCTGGTTATCATTTTTTTGCTTTAACATCTCATGAAGTATATGGTTTGCAGATGTTTTTTTCTTGTCCTGTAAGCCTTTTTCCTTTTCCCTTTACTACATGGAAACTTTTCAGTTTGATGTCTCCAACTTGTTTATATTTATTTTTATTCTTGTAGTCATAAAAAAAATTATTACTAAGACCAATATCAATATCAAGGATATTTTCCAAATTCTTTTTATGGTTATATTTTATCAGCCATGTTCTCTCTCACCCAGGCAGTAGTGTGGTGGTTCAAGTAAGAGTTTTTCATTTTATTTGAAAATTTCTCATACTTTTTTGTAATTTGCAGCTCCCCAAATTATTTTTGTACCCCTGATTGAGTCATTTATCCTGATCCTTTCTATGCTTTGGCATACTTTGCTTGAATTGGGGTATTTGAAATTCAAAGATATACATGTCATAATGTTTATGATGTTAATTTTTCTAGATTAATATAACACCAATCAGTAAGTTAGAAAATCTAGGAGACTCTCATACCTGTTCTTTGGATGTGTCTTCTCTGTGTGTTGGGACAGAAAGAAGTCTTTGCATAAACCTTCAAAGGGCAGAAGTGTTGACTCATACTCCACTCTTCTGTTTATTCCCTAAGGAAGAATTCAAGAGTTAGAATATCACAAATGATTGCATCGTGGTATATTGTAAAGGAAGAGAACCAATGTATGATGTCTTAGGCCTTGTAAATTCCCTTTACTCTAGGCAAGCTTGATTGCCACTATGAGATACCTCAGAAACCTAGAAGTCTGTTTCTGAAAAGACAAAGTTGGTAAAGTTAATTATATCTAAAGTGTACATTCCTCCAAAAGCATAGCTTCTACTTTCTGTTCATTGTGTCAGGTTTAAGAACAAGATGAAAAATTACTTCCCACTCTCGATCTGTTCTTTCACCAAGCCCAGCTCTTTTTTTAATTATTGTAGAGACGAGGTCTCGCCAAGTTGCTTGGACTGGTCTTGAACCCGCAGACTCAGGCAATCTACTCGCCTCGGCCTTCCAAATTGCTGGGATTACAGGCTGAGCCACCAAGTGCAGCCTACACTCTTTTATACAGGAGCATGGAGGGGGGGCTTATTTCTTTCCTCCCCTCTTATTTATTTGTTTATTTTTAAAATTCTTCTTTAGGGGGCTTATTTCTTTGGTACTTGAGTGTGGCAAAGGTCAGTTTGTCCAACATGTCACTGGTGAAAATGACTTCTTGCAAGGCAAAAAATGTAGATGCACATTGAAACCACTCACAGGGAACATTGAAGTGTTTTGCAGCCACTGCAGATTGGGATGGAGTCCTGCTGCTCAGCGACAAAACAAACAGGCGCCACTCCTGTGCCAGAGTTCCCAGCATGCTCCGCGATGCGCGCCACACCTGCTCCTCCCCTCCCCCAAATTCCCGTGCAGGGAGGCAACTAACCTAACAAAGCTACAATCAAAAAAATGCTTTTCTTTTTTCTTGCCTCCTCCAGCCCCATTTGATCGAATCTGCTGTACCTCAAGATTAGAAGGGCGGTGGCCTGTATCCTTATCCAATCAGCGGATCCTAGCTGGGAAACTGCCCAATCAGAGAGGAGTCAAAAGTGAAGGGGCGCCTTCTGGACTATGTCCAGGATTTTTGTATCCTGTGCCTGCAGAAGTTCTGCATGATTTCAGAAAAAACCGCGTATCTTATTTTCTTTCTTTTATGCCCTGTGACATGCAGGTCTGGAGTGTCCGTAGGGAAGATGCTGGGACACCCAGAAGCTGGGAGATGGTGAGCATGGAGGTGGGTGCGAGAATGGGAGGCAGGATGGACCCGGATGACCAGCATGTGGCGGCCCAGCCTGCCTTCTCACCTCTGATCCTGGACCCATCCTCTCCAGTGTCTCGGCCCTGGTCCAGTCCCCAGGGTCCTGTCCCCATGGCGATCTCGCCCCACCAGAGGCCTCCCCAGGCAATCCCGTGCTTTGGATGTGCAGGAACTAGGAGTGTCATGGAGGGACCCTGTAGAAGGGGCTGTGGTCCTGGTCCTGTCCCTCTCTCCTCTTCCAAGGTTAAACGGAGGGTCTGTCACAATGTTAAGGAATTCCCTTGGACCAAAAATGGATCGTGAATCTCTAAGCCACCAGTCACATGTCCTGGTCAGATGTCTCTGGAAGGCCTGGGGGGAAAGGCTTAGAGAAGGGGCAAGGGGAAGCCGACCACGTGCAGCTGCTGGTTAGCCCCACAGTTGCCTGATCTGGGATATCCAGGTGGAAATTCCTAGGGCAAGTCATCAGGGTCATTGGCAGTTTGTCACCATTTCCAAACTTGGTTCTGTCTGGAGGGACATGAGTCCAGAAGTTTGAGGCTAACCTGGACAACATAGCACATCCATGTAGCTATAAAAGCTGAAACAAATTAGCTGAGCTTGGTCACACATGCCTATAGTTTTAGATGCCTGGGATCCTGAGATAAAAATATCTGTTGAGCTCAAAACCTCAAAATTGTCATGCGCTGGGAGTAGCCACTTCAAGCCTGCCTGGGTTTCAGAATGAGACTCAGACTCAAAAAAATATATTTAAATTAATTTTTAGAAAATAAAGGCTGGCCTGGTACAGTGGCTCATGCCTATAATCCTAGCACTTTGGGAGGCCAAGGCAAGAGGATTGCCTGACCCTGAGGGTTTGAAACCACCCTGGGCAACATGGTGAGACCTCATCTCTACAATTAAAAAAAAAATTAGCTGTGCTTGGTAGCACATGCCAGTAGTTCTGCCTATTTGGAAGACTGAGGCAAAAGGATCACCTGAGTCCAGCAAGTCATGGCTGCAGTGGCTGGGAGTATGCCACAGCACTGCATCCTGAGTGACAGAGTGAGACTCCAACTCAAAAAAGCAAAAATGAAATTAAAGTCATATTTTCAACATGTGATGTGACATGTCCAGATAATCTGCCCTGAAATGTCGGAGAAGGAGGAGGAGGAAGAGACAAAAATGGCTTCTTCCCAGGTAAATGTGTCCCAGGCCAGGTTCTGTGTCTCTCTTCCTACTGGAGTGTCATGATTTTAGAGCATGCAAAATCTTAACTACTCCTTGTGATTGTCCTGCCTTGTGAGTTTAGCTCATTTTGATTCTTCTTGTGATATTCAAGTGCTCTGAAAAATTCTTTTTTCCCACATGCCTCTGCCTTCTCTTTGTTTCTTCTTTCAGGCTTTATAGCTGCTGTGTATATTCCTCACCATGAATTTATGACCTGCATTATTAAATATGTTCCCTTGTAGTTGTGGAACATGGAAAAACATGGATAACCAACATTACTATTGGAGATGGGATATATCCTCGGAGTCTAGTGAAGGATGGAAACAAGTACTATTAAGGTTCCATCTGGATGCTCAATCCGCTCCATGCAGAACAGAAATAATACAATGCACATTGAAGCAGGGTGGCAGCTACTGGCCCGAATAACTCAGGAAGTTTGGAATAAAAAATAATGAGAAGAGTCTTGGTCTCTAGAATCCTAAAAAAAGAGACTATCAATGCACTTTTGGGTGTTACAAAACATGGAAGATACTTGTAGCTGCAATTTTACATAAGGTATTTTTTTCTACATTATTAATTCAGATTATACTTTACAAACATTTTGGTTAATAATATCACAGCACTGTGTCATGCTGTCTGTTTGCCTTCCACGTGACAACAATATGTCCCAGCCACTTAGGAGGTTGAGAAGAGTGAATCTTTTTAGGCCAGGAGGTCAAGGCTTCAATGAGCTGTGAATATGCCACTGCATCCCAGCATGGGCAGCAAACTGAGACTCCTTTGAAGTGAAATAAATAAAAATGATCGTTTATTTATTTATTTATTCATTTTGAGTTTGAGTCTGACTCAGCTGCCTAGGTTGCAGTGCAGTGGAATACTCACAACCACCCCAGAATCAACCAGTTTGCCTCTGGTGGTCCTTCCACTTCAGCCTTCCTAGTAGCTGAAATGACTTGTGTAAGCTACCAAGCCTGGCTATTTTTTTTAAATAATGACAACACTTAGCCGGGCTCAGTGGCCGAGCGTGTAATCCTGTACTTTGGGAGGCTGAGGTGAGTGGATTGTCTGAGCCTGCAGGTTCGAGACCCACCTCGGCAACTTGGTGAAACCTCATCTCTACAATAAATCAAAAAATTAGCCGGGCGTGGTAGCGTGCACCTGTAGTTCTAGCTACTTGGAAGACTGGCGCGGAAGGATCGCCAGAGCCCAGCAGGTTGAGGCTGCACTCCAGTCTTGGTGACAGAGTGAGACTCCAACTCAAAAAAAAAAAAAAGAAAGAAAAAAGAAAAAAAAATGACAACACAATGTCTATTATTTTACCAAATGTTTAAGTATAAAAGACTTTTTATCAGTTATAGTCACTAGGTCATTAGACCCCTAAAACTCACTTATCTTATTACTAAATTTTGTACCTTTTGAACATCTCTCATTTTCCCCACCTGTGGACCATGGCCCTACCATTGTACTCTTTGCTTGTATGAGTGCAATCTTTTTCAATTCCACA
>NW_007260552.1:224083-225213 GCF_000164805.1 Carlito syrichta | reverse complement strand
TCAGAGTCTAGTGAAGGATGGAAACAAGTACTATTAAGGTTCCATCTGGATGCTCCATCCACTCCATGCAGAACAGAAATAATAAAATACACATTTAAGCAGGTTGGCAGTTACTGCCCCGAATAACTCAGGTAGTTTGGAATAAAAAATAATGAGAAGAGTCTTGATCTCTAGAATCCTAAAAAAATAGATTATCAATGCACTTTTGGGTGTTACAAAACATGGAAGATACTTGTAGCTGCAATTCTACATAAGATTTTTTTCTACATTATTAAATTCAGATTATACTTTACAAACATTTATTTTAATAATATCACAGCACTGTGTCGTGTTGTTGGTTTGCCTTCCACGTGACAATATGTCCCAGCCACTTAGGAGGTTGAGAAGAGTGAATCTTTTTAGGCCAGGAGGTCAAGGCTGCAATGAATTGTGAATATGTCACTGCATCCCGCATGGGCAGCAAAGTGAGACTCCCCCGAAGTGAAATAAATAAAAATGAGGGTTTATTTATTTATTTATTCATTTTGAGATTGAGTCTGACTCAGCTGCCTAGGTTGAAGTACAGTGGAATACTCACAACCACCCCAGAATCAACCTGTTTGCCTCTGGTGGTCCTTCCACTCCAACCTTCCTAGTAGCTGAAATTACATATGTAAGCTACCAAGTCTGGCTATTTTTTTATTGGAGAAATAATTTTCTTTTTTCAGTATTAAGCTTATGATTAGGTAATATATATGGACATATTTGACCTATATATGTGTTTAGGTATTTGTGTGTCTAGCACATAATTTTTTTACAAATATTGTATAATCACATATTTATTGTGTGTCATGTAATGATTTGATCAGTTTATACATTGTGAAATATGAATACAATCAAGTTAGTAAACATATCTGTCACCTTACATAGTTACCCTTTTTAAAATAATGACAACACTTAGCCAGGCTCGGTGGCTAAGCCTGTTTTGTTTTTGTTTTTTTTTGTTTTTTGAGTTGGACTCTCACTCGGTCGCCCAGACTGGAGTGCAGTGTCTGCTCCCGGCCACTGCAACCTCGACCTGCTGGGCTCCAGCGATCCTTCCGCCTCAGCCTTCCAAGTAGCTGGAATTACAGGCGCGTGCTACCATGCCC
>NW_007260552.1:223288-224033 GCF_000164805.1 Carlito syrichta | reverse complement strand
CTGCAGACCATGGCCCTACCATTGTACTCTTGCTTGTATGAGTGCAATCTTTTTCAATTCCACACATAGGTGAGATCATGCAGTATTTCTCTTTGTGTGCCAGGTTTACTTCACTTATATGTGTTACAGTTTCATCTGTGATGTTAAAATGGTGGGATGCTGTGATGCTTTATGGCTGAATAATATTCCATTGTGTATATAAACGCATTTTCTTATCCATTCAGCACCCACGAACATTTTGGTTGTTTTCATAGCATGGCCATTGTGACAATTGCTGCAGTGAACATAGGGGTGTCGATACTTCTTTAATATACTGATTTTATTTCCTTCAGTTATATACACAGAAAGGGGATTCCTGGATTGTATAGTAGTTTAATTTTTATTTTTGAAATTATTTAATAATGGTTTTTATAATCACTGTATCAATTTAAAACTCACAGTGTACAGGATTTCTTTTTCTTCAAATCTGGTCAACACTTATCTTTCTTCTTATTATTCATCCTATAAGGTGTGAGATGAAAATTCATCATTGTTGCAAAAATCCACATTCAGTTTGCAATGGTTCTGGAATGTAAGTCTCATATCAATAAAATCAGGGTCTAGGTGGTGTCCAATGTCTCCTAAATATTTGAAGATCTGTTCTTTTCAATGCTACTTTAACTTGATCTAATTTATTTATATTCATGTGAGATTCCTGTAGTCCTTACTTTCTACTAATTTCTTAAATTCCAGAATTATTTTTTAA
>NW_007260552.1:217107-222786 GCF_000164805.1 Carlito syrichta | reverse complement strand
ACTCACTTATCTTATTACTAAATTTTGTACCTTTTGAACATCTCTCATTTTCCCCACCTGTGGACCATGGCCCTACCATTGTACTCTTTGCTTGTATGAGTGCAATCTTTTTCAATTCCACATATAGGTGAGATCATGTAGTATTTCTCTTTGTGTGCCTGGTTTACTTCACTTATATGTGTTACAGTTTCATCTGTGATGTTACAATGGTGGGATGCTGTGATGCTTTATGGCTGAATAATATTCCATTGTGTATATATACAACTTTTCTTATCCATTCAGCACCCATGAACATTTTGGTTGTTTTTATAGCATGGCCATTGTGACAATTGCTGCAGTGAACATAGGGGTGTAGATACTTCTTTAATATACTGATTTTATTTCCTTCGGTTATATACACAGAAAGGGGATTCCTGGATTGTATAGTAGTTTAATTTTTATTTTTGAAATTATTTATTTATTTATTTATTTATTATTTTTAAGGCCAAGAGATTTATTAAAGCGGTGGTTATAAGGAAAAAAGGGAAAGGGTCTGTGGAGAGAGAGAGAGAGGAAGTGGGAGAGAGGTGGGGAGAGAGCTGCAGAGAGGGAGAGAGTGACAGAGAGAGAGAGAAAGAGAGACCGAGAGAGCTTTTTGAAATTATTTAATAATGGTTTTTATAATCACTGTATCAATTTAAAACTCACAGTGTACAGGATTTCTTTTTCTTCAAATCTTTTCAACACTTATCTTTCTTCTTATTGATACCATTCATCCTAAAAGGTGTGAGATGAAAATTCATCATTGTTGCCAAAATCCACATTCAGTTTGCAATGGTTCTGGAATGTAAGTCTCACATCAATAAAATCAGGGTCTAGGAGGTGTCCAGTCTCCTAAATATTTGAAGATGTTCTTTTCAATGCTACTTTGACTTGATCTAATTTATTTATATTCATGTGAAATTTCTGTCGTCCTTACTTTCTACTAATTTCTTAAATTCCAGAATTATTTTTTAAAATTTGAAGGTGTGGGATAAATTCAGGTTTGGGTATACAAGTGGTCATTGTGCAGGAGCCCTTGTTGATGAATTGTGCCCCTCGCCAGCAGTTTCCCAGTACTGCCAATCCTGCCCCGTCCCCCAGCAGTTTTCAAATACTGCCAAAATTTTATCGTAAAATTTCCAACATAGGGTATTGCATTTTACAATTGCATATTTATGAAATTCTGGGCTGAAGTAGAAGTCTTTACAAGTTTCTTAGTGAAAGTATGAGAATATGATGGAGTTCTTTTGGGCTTTTTCTTTTGTTTTTTTTTGAGTTGGAGTCTCACTTGTCACCCAGACTGGAGTGCAGTGGCCACTCCCAGCGACTGCAGCCTCGACCTGCTGGGCTCCAGCGATCCTTCCGCCTCAGCTTCCAAGTAGCTGGAAGTACAGGCGCGCGCTACCACACCCGTCTAATTTTTTTTGATTTATTGTAGAGATGAGGGCTCACCAAGTTGACCAGGCGGGTCTCGAACCCTCAGGCTCAGGCAATTCACTCTCCTCAGCCTCCCAAAGCGTGGGATTACAGGTTGAACCACCGAGCCTGGCTTGACGGAGTTCTTTATTCATTTTCTTTTCCAAAACATGATCTCTATGTTGGTTATCACAGCCATTAAGTCTATTCAGAATTATTTCATCTCCCTCTTTTTTGAAGCACATGATACAATTTTCAATCTCTTTCCTCTTAAATTTAGGTGTGGCAAAGTGACAACCAATAAAATGTAAGATGATATCACTTTCTATTAGAAGCTTTCAAAGCGAATATATGCTTCTCTAATTCTTTTTCCTCTCGCACAGAGATTGACAACATTCCAGAAAGTGTTGTTCCTTTAGCCTAGGTCCCAGAATGAGAATTAGGCAGAGTAGAGCTCCTAACTTACTTATAATTGCAATGGAGTCTCAGAAATAAATCTGTGTTGTCTAAAAAAGAAAAAGAAAATTCATCACTGTGTTGATTGACAATTTCCTGGTGATTGGTGATGCTGAGCACCATTTCATACACTTATTGTCAGTATGTCTTAAGTGGAAAAATAACCATTCCTAGCTGGGCTCGGTGGCTCAGCCTGTAATCCCGTGCCTTTGGGAGGCTGAGGTGAGTGGATTGCCTGAGCCTGAGGGTTCGAGACCCACCTGGGCAACTTGGTGAGACCTCATCTCTACAATAAATCAAAAAATCAGCTGGGCGTGGTAGCGCCTGCCTGTAGTTCCAGCTATTTGGAAGACTGAGGTGGAAGGATCACCAGAGCCCAGCAGGTTGAGGCTGCGCTGGCTGGGAGGATGCCACTGCACTTCAGTCTGGGTGATGGAGTGAGACTCCAACTCAAAAAAAACCCAAAAAACAAAAAGAAAAAAGAAAAATAACCATTCTTGCCCGATTTTTCAGTGAAGTGTTTGTCATTGTATTATTTTATTGTAGTGGGAAGACAGAGAGGTCGTGACACTGAAAAAATTATAGGAAGTGGCAATATTATTTATGCCAGTGGACTCGGGGGGATAAGTCTCCCAGGCTGAGCTCCCCAGAAAGGGAGAAGAGGGGTCTTATACCTTTGTTTAGGTAAGGGAGGGGGTCATGTTGAGCAAGTACTCATTTTCTTTGGAATTCACAAGGTTGTACTCAACAAAATCAGATTTCCAAAGAACAAATGGTTTTCAGGAAATGCAGGGTGAGTAGGGTTGTAAACTGTCAACTTCAAAAGAGGGGTTTTGGATAAGTTTGTGAATTAGTTACTTTTTTGCATTTCCATGAAAGCCATCAGTCGTTGGCTATTTGGTTTTTCTCAAACAAAACTGGTCTGCTGGGTTTTCAGAGCTTGTTGATTGATTTTCAAAAGGAATACTTTTAACTACTACCAGTCCCATCTCTGCCACATTCCCCCCTTTGATGCTCGACCCTTCATGGTTTAAGAGCATCATGTTTAATTTGGTACATTAACACTATGTGGGCCACACTTTTTCGTTTAACAATTATTTTCACAAACTTAGAAGTAGCGTTCATAATGATTGGGGCTATGCAAGGGAGGACAAGACAGTATCCCACCAAGAGGACTACAGCTTAAATAATGTATTTAAATACTTCTAGACCTGAGAACATGTTTTCAAACCAATTACCAATTTTTTTTTTTTTTTTTGCCCTGCCATTTTTGCACTGGGACATGGGGAAGCTTTCTAACATTGGTGGCTATATCAGTTATACCTTTACTAGTATTATCTGTTTGCAAACTATGGTCAGAGCTATTAAATTTACCACATACTTCTTTTTCTGCTAGCAGGTAGTTCAAATTGAAAGAGTTTTGAGAAATAGCCACACGCATTTGGGCTTCTTGCTGAGCAACAAGCTTAAAAGCTGTGATGTTTCATTAGTTATAACTTCCAAGACACTTTGTAACCTGATAATGTGATTTAGCATATATATAGATGTGTGGTATTTTTGAGTCCCATCTTGTGCCCATGTGGCTGGGCCATAAGAATTTATAATTCTCTGAGAGGCCATTTGTCATTTTTCCAAACTTGGTTCCCTCCTATATTAGGAACTTAGTCGAGGGATCAAGCACCTCGTGTTTTGAGGCTTTCATAAAGGGGAATGCCTAGTTTATCCCCCCTTGAGTTAGGCAGAAGGAAAAATCCTGGCTGGATTATTCCTATGGTACATGTGCCTGTTCATAATGCTGGGAGTTGGGCATATGCAACCTTTTCAAATGTCCAAAATAGTCCTTTAGTTCATTGAGAAGATTTAGTTGCATAAGGAGATGCCCAATACCAAACAGGCTTTGTTGGCCACCAGAACAAACTTCTGACTGGGATGCATAATGATGGAAAACTCTTATATCTGGCCAGATAGTTTCTATACTATACACGTACATGCTGGGTGTGTGAGGGAAGCAATAAACAGCCAAATTAGACAGAAATAAATAAAAGCACAAGAACACTTCCTTTTATAATAAAGAATGGAAATGTTAGTGAAACCCTTTTCTAATATATTCAATGGGAACAACCCTGTTAATTCTATAGCAAATAAAGTTAGTTTTACAGCAATTAAAATAACAAATAATTTGGCATAGATAAAGGTTGACAAAGCAAAACAATGGCTTATTAGTGATGTCCGCTGAATTCTTAAGTTGAGTCCTCAATCTTATGCTGAATCCTCAATCTTATGCCGTGTGTCAATCAGCCAGTCTCCGGTGTGTGATTGAAGCAGGGCTGAAGTATCCTCAGGCCTCTAGAGCAGGGATTGAGAAATTTGTTCCAGGTCCTCAGTTGGGCTTGATGACTTTCCAGAGGGTCAGCTTGAGGGGTGTTGCCAAATCTGTGGTGCACTCCCAGTCCTGGAAGCCTGGTTTAATTCTACTATACAAAAGAACAGTAAACGGTCCCCTCCAGAGGGGATTTAGAGGTTGTACATTCCATTCTTTTACCCATACCATATCACCTGGCTTAAAAGAGTGGGCATCGGTAGATAAACTAATTGGCAATCGTTCTCTGACTCGACAATGGATGGCATTTAGGACTGAACCTAAGGCTTGCATTTGCTGTTTTGGGGAAAGACTTCCTAATTCCTTTAAGTCTCCCTGTATGCCCTTAATGAGAGGGGGCAGCCATCCATAAAGAATTTTAAAAGGCAAAGGCAAGAAGCTGGTTTAATTCATTGAAAGGCCCATTTCTGGGTTTTTTCCCATAGCAGTGGCTTCTGTTCACTCTCCTTTGAGGCTTCATAGAGGGAATTTGTCATGATAGAGAAGTTAGATATTTAAATTCTATAGACTAGTATAGGAACAGGACCTCACTTAGGGTCCATTTCTCTTTTCTTACAGTTGTTGGTTGGATCCTTCCTTTTTTCAATTTTTAGCAGCATTTACTCCCCTGGGATGTTTGAGATTTTCATGGTCCAGGAAGTTTCTAGGGAAGTAAGCTTATAAACTGTGATTAAAACTTGTCCCAAATGAACAACTCATTTTCTTTCTTTCTTTCTTTCTTTTTTGAGTTGGAGTCTCACTCTGTTGCCCAGACTGGAGTGCAGTGGCCGCTCCCAGCCACCGCAGCCTCGACCTGCTGGGCTCCAGCGATCCTTCCACCTCAGCCTTCCAAGTATCTGGAACTACATGCACATGCTATCACGCACAGCTAATTTTTTGATTTATTGTAGAGATGAGGTCTCGCCAATTTGCCCTGGTGGGTCTCGGTCTCGCGGGCTCAGGCAATCCACACACCTCAGCCTCCCAAGGTCACGGGATTACAGGTTGAGCCACCGAACCCAGCCACACTTTCTTATGAACATTTATGTTTGTGGCTCCCTTTCTTTCAGAGGTTTAGGAAAAAGGCCTACCGTTAAACAATTTCAAAGGTTTAACAAATTTCATTTCAGGGACTGACTTGGATTCTGAGCAATGCAATACCAAATACCTATGTTCAGTTTACTTCTGTCTCCAAAGGATTTCTAGTGATTATTATGCTATACCACAAATTGAAAGATTGTACTGTCCTAGTTCTACATCTGATGGGGTTTTCCCTGGATTTGCCAAGAGGTGGGATAGGTTGCCACTGGGCCTGGAGTAGAAACATGTGAATGCCTTCTAAAACCTACCTATAGAAGCTGGGGTCGGTGGCTCAGTCTGTAATCCCATGACTTTGGGAGGCTGAGGTGAGTGGATTGCCTGAGCCC
>NW_007260552.1:210438-217021 GCF_000164805.1 Carlito syrichta | reverse complement strand
TACTTGGAAGGCTGAGGAGGAAGGATTGCTGGAGCCCAGCAGGTCGAGGCTGCGGTGGCTGGGAGCAGCCACTGCACTCCAGTCTGGGTGACAGAGTGAGACTCCAACTCAAAAAAATAAAGAAAAATAACACCTACCTATAGGAAATTTATTTATGTCTAGCCTGTGCTAGCTACCCTGCCTGATTTATTCATTAGAGATTTTCCGATCCCATAATCATTTGGGGTGCTGAGGGGTGAAGGTCCGTCTTCTGTAATTTCTTCAGAGTTGATAATGAGCATAGTCCTGCCTAGCCAGAGATAAAAAATCTCTTCCAGGCATCCAGATTACTTTCAGCAGTGGCATTGTTTGCAGGCACTGAGTGGAACTCTTGCATGACCGTTATGTGGGCATGAAATTACTGGATTCTGGCTCAATAAAAGGAATAAAGTCAGGCATACATTTTGACAATTTTAGGTAGTGGCTGATTACGTTTTATACAAAAGTTACAAGGTCCGAAGTTATTAGCATAACAAATGATAAACTTTAATTTCTGTGACTTTATTACAAGCACCAACCTTTGGAGTTTTTCAAGTATTTCTGGACTATAATGGTAGCCTGACAGATTGTTTTAGACTATAATTTGAACTAGGCACTCAAGTAAATTTTAGATAAAATTTGAAGAGTGATTTGAAAATGTTTGGAGACTTCCATCCAGAAAAGACTTTATTATGCCTAGATTGTTTATAGAATTTCTTTTGTATATATTTTTTTTCATAAAGTTTCCTCATACCATTTTTGGCATGCTTATGCCATTTTATTTTTGTCTCTACCGCCTTTTAAAAAGTTCTCAGATAACTGTTTACTTTATTATAGGACAGAAATTTACCATATAAGATTTCTTTTTAAAATAAAAATATCTTTTCTCTTATATTTCTCTTTTGTGTGTGTGTGTGTGTGTTGGAGTCTCTCATTCTGTCACCCAGACTGGAGTGCAGTGGCCGCTCTCGGCCACTGTAGCCTCTACTTGCTGGGCTTCAGTGATCCTTCCACCTCAGCCTTCCAAGTAGCCAAAGCTACTGGTGCATGCTACCATGCCCAGCTAATTTTTTTAATTTATTGGAGAGGTGGGGTCTCACCAGGTTGCCCAGGCAGGTCCCGAACCCACAGGTTCAAGTAATTCACTCACCTAGGCCTCCCAACATCCAGGATTACAGGCTGAGCCACTGAGCCTGGCCCCCCTGTTTTTTTTTTTTTTAACTAAAACCTTTTTTGTACACAACCTTTTTATGCTTATCCTTTGGTTTTTGCTTTCCTTTTTATTTATTTATAGATGACCTTTTACAGTTATAATTTGAATTTACCTTTTAGTAATCGGTGAAACATTTAACTTTTGGAACATCTTTAACTCCCACTAGAGAGCAGGTTTTAGGAGAAAGAAGTTCAATATGAGCACAAGAGCTAAATACTTAGCCTCAGTATTAAAATTAAGAAATTAATTTGGCCTCCAGCCACATTCAAAAAGACCAAAGAATTCTCTGGGGTGATGGAAAACAGAGTGCTGGGCTAGGCCATGCCTCTTCTTCTTCAATTAATGGCCACTATTACCGAGCTAGGTGTTTCCACCCCACCTTCAGGAGAGGCCGCACCATCTCTTTCAGTGGCTTTATACTTCTGATGTTGGACAAGGTCCTGGGCGCTTAGGCCATCAAGAACAATTGTGCTTTAAGTGCCCAGATTGACCACATTCATAGCAGCTGATACCATCCCCCTTAGCAGGTTTATCCTTATCAGGTTTATCCTTATAGGTCTCTTTGGATGACTGGAGTTATGCCTTTAGTGGCAACAGTCAATATGTTTGTTTACCCTTCCTCTGGCTGGTGTTCATTGTGGAGTTCTTCTCCACTTTTTTTCTTAATGTTTCAGTTTTGAAGAACTTCAGAAGCTTTCTATAATTGGGAGTTTGGTATTCGTAGCCTTGGGTCAAGCCTCTGAAGTTGTGCATTTAATATTCTATAGGATATAATCTTGTTTGCAAAGCAGTAAAATTAATTTTTAAAATGCCTCTGCATACAAAACTTTGACCATTTTTTTTTTGAGTTGGAGTCTCACTCTGTCGCCCAGACTGGAGTACAGTGGCTGCTCCTGGCCACCACAGTCTTGACCTGCTGGGCTCTGGCGATTCTTCTGCCTCAGTCTTCCAAGTAGCTGGAACTAGAGGCGCGTGCTACCACACCTGGCTCATTTAAAAAAAAATTTATTGTAGAGATAAGGTCTCACCATGTTGCCTAGGTGGATCTCGAACCCACAGGCTCAGGCAATCCATTCACCTTAGCCTCCCAAGGTATGGAATTACAGCCTGAACCACCAAGCCCAGGTGACCATTTTCTTTTTTTAGGTCTACAAAGTGAATTTAATTGCCAGATAGTTTTGTTCCTTTCCAAATATTATTATCTGCTAACTTGTAGTGAGCTCAAATTTGATTTTAATACTGCACTTATTATTATTATTATTTTAAAATCTTAAACCTCATAATTTTAATTTGCTTTAATTATTTAAAATCTGTCCCATTGGAGTGCCTGGGGTACAGTTTATTACATTTTTCTTGGTCATGTTTCTTGAAAACGCAGAATTTGTTTTGAACATTTGCAATTTTTTCCTTAAAGGAGAATTCTAAAACAAACAAATAACTAAATAAAGCCATAAACAACAATACCAGGTATCCCTGAGACCCTGAAGGTTTCTTCCAAGCTGAGTGTTCTCAGCCTTCCTTGAAGCCTTCTTTTTTCATTCCATGACTTTTCAATAATGCCTACAAAATGGCCTGGTACAAAACCTTTTCAGAGTGAACAGACCATGTAGATGTAAAATGATCTGTTTCTACTTATTCCTAATTATGAACAGGCAAAATTGTCAAAAATCCTCATGAATTACTAAACAGTAGCCTTAGTTGTAAGACATGAACAATTAAATGAGAGTGATTAGGTTTCACTCTATGCGCCACAGAGTGTACCTAGTATTTGACCTGTCTCTTATGTGAAGTACTGAGCTTATAAGGTGAGTTAATCAGGTGGGAATGGTCAGTTCCCATGCCTTACTAAGTACTGCAAAGTATTAAGCATTTAAAGCTTTACTAGTCTTGTAAGAGGTGTGCTAGTCAGGCATAGTCAAAAAAGGAAGCAGTAGTGTTATCTAGTATTACTATATAAAGTAGGGACTCAGCATACATTACACGACTCTAAGAGACTTCCCAACAGTTTTACAGGGACAAGCATTTGATTAGGATCTTAGGATCTTAGGCCTAAACCTTTAGAAACAGATTTACTTTCAACTAACCTGACTTTTAGCATTTGAAAACAAGAACAGACTATTCAGTCCCTTAGTTGCCAGAGAAAGATTACAAAATTATTTTCTCCAAGGCTAGCATTAACTTGCACTGAGTTAGCAAAAGGCTAAGGAGCATATAAGAGACATTTCTATGTTTCCTTACAGGTGGATTAGAATGAACTCCTTCAGAATTTATGAAGGGGAACACATGCTAAGGAAGGAAGAGGATGTGGTCCTGGGAAAGAATTCAAGAAAACTGGTAGCACTTCACATATGCAGCAAGCAATTTTCCCACAATCTTAACAATAAAAGGCATGAATTTTAACAGTGCCAACAGGTTGAGAGAAACACAACACAAATAAAGGGAGGAAAACATAAAATGACATACAGAAACATGCACCAATCAAGTTTTTAAAATATGACATGTTCCATCAAACAAAGTAAAATAACCCAAGCAGCTCCTCAGAAGATTCAAAGTGACAGACACACACAAACAAGAGAATGAGGGGCATGGGAAACATTGACTTTGTCCCACTCTGGCCATACTCTTCGCAAAGATTTCTCAAACACCTCTTAGCAATTGACAGGTTTGTACACCTCCAACACAGACTAACTTTATGCGGAGCCCTCCCGTCTCATTCACACACAATCACAAAGCACATTCTTCAACTCTCTGCCCTAACCCTAGGAGTCTATGGGTTCAGCTTCAGACAGTGTTGCCTTCCACTGCCTTCTAGTCCTTTCCTTCAGTCTGGAGATTACTAGCAGACTCTGGGAGGTGATCAAGCTCCCCTACTGCCATTCATTGGCAGGTCCATGCAAAGGCCCTTATTCCTACCCTTACTGTCTGGTGGTCTTTCTGTTCTTTCTGTCAGGTGGTCATTCTCATGCCAGTTCCTCAACTCTTGGGTCCCTGTTGTGCTTTCATGATCTGAGACTCAGTGCACTGGCAGAGACCTCCCTCCTATGGATCAAAAGGTCCATTGTGTGGAAGGCGAGATTGCACATCCCGTTGCCCTGGAGGTTTTATCCTGATGACAAAGGAGGTGGAACACACCATCTCCAAACTCTCCTTTCTGGTCAATGCACCAGAATAATGTAGTGGGAAGATAGAGAGGTTGAGACACTGAGACTATTATAGAAAGTGGCAATATTATTTATGCCAGCGGACTCAGTGGGCTAATGCTCCCAGACTGAGCCCCCCAGAAAGGGAGAAGAGGGGTCTTATACCTTTGTTTAGGTAAGAGAGGGGGGCCGTGTTGAGCGAGTACTCATTTTCTTTGGAATTCACAAGGTTGTACTCAGCAAAATCAGATTTCCAAAGAACAAATGGTTTCCAGGAAATGCAGAGCGAGTAGGGTTGTAAACTGTCAACTTCAAAAGAGGGGTTTTGGATAAGTTTGTGAATTAGTTACTCTTTTGCATTTCATTGGCTATTTGGTTTTTCTCAAACAAAACTGGTCTGGCGGGTTTTCAGAGCTTGTTGATTGATTTTCAAAAGGAATACTTTTAACTACTACCAGTCCCCTCTCTGCCACATTACATTTAATTTATATGACTTCCTAATATATTTTGGATATTAACCTGTTATCAAACACATCGCTTGCAAATCTTTTCTCTTATCCTATAAACCTTCTTATTGTTTATTGTTATTCTGCAGAAGTTTTTTAGTTTGATGTAGTCCAACTTGTTTATGCTTGCTTTTGTTGCTATAGTTTTGTGACATATCAACAAAATCATTGCCAAGACCAATATCTAGAAGGTGTTCCTAAACTTTTTAAAAGATACTTGCTTTCTGAGTCAGGGTCTTTTTCCACCATCCAGGTTGCCATGCGGTGGCACAATCAAGGCTCACAACAGCCTTGAACTCCTGGGCTCCAGTGATTGTTCCAGTCCTCAGCCTTCTGAGTAGCTGTGATTGCCAGCTGATGCCACCATGCCCGGGTAATTTTTATTCTGTAGTAATGAGGTTTTCTAGACTGTATTGACTAGGCTTGTCCTGAACTACTGGGCTCAGGTGATCCTCCTGTCTCAGCCTCCACAAAGTTCTGGGATCCCAGACATGAGGCACAATGTTTGGTTGATACTGTCTTATTTAAGATAGCATAATGTCCTCAAGATTTCTGTTGACTGTAACACGTTACAAGATTTATTTTTTATTATTATTTTTTACTTGGAGTCTCATTCTTTCATCCAGGCTGGAGTTCACTGGCATACTCACAGCCATTGCAGCCTCGACCTGCTGGACTCAGGTGATCCTTCCCCTCACCCTTCCAAGTATATGGAACTGCAGTCATGTGTTATCATGCCCAGCTTATGTTTTTATTTATTATAGAAACAAGACCTCATCAAGTTGCCCAGGCTAGCCTTGAACTCTGAGCTTCTGCAATTCTTTGACCACAGCCTCCCAAAGTGCAGGAATTACAGCAACTATTACTGAAAGGACAGACCGAGGGTGGGAAGTGCAGTTTTTTTTTTTTTTCTGAGTTGGAGTCTCACTCTGTCGCCCAGACTGGAGTGCAGTGGCTGCTTCCGGCCACCGCAGCCTTGACCTGCTGGGCTCCGGCGATCCTTCCTCCTCAGCCTTCCGAGTAGCTGGAATTACAGGCATGTGCTACCACGCCCGGCTGATTTTTTGATTTATTGTAGAGATGAGGTCTTGCTGCCCAGGCGGGTCTCAAACCCGTGGGCTCAGGCAATCCACTCACCTCAGCCTCCCAAAGGCGCGGGATTACAGGCTGAGCCACCGAGCCCGGCTGAAGTGCAGTTTTTTAAACTCTTCTTCCTAAACCTTAATACAATGATGAGAAAGTAGAAGCTATGCTTTTGGAGAAATGCACACATTAGGCAAAATTAACTTTGTCGACTTTGTCTTTTCAAAAACTTCCTGGTGCCAAATATCTGAGGTATCTCATAGTGACAATCAAGATTGCCTAGAGTAAAGGGAATTTACAAGATCTAAGACATCATACATTGGTCAAGGATTGTAAAAGTCATGAAACTTGTAATTACCAAAGTTATGACTGCCCTGAGGGGGATCAGGGGGGA
Source organism: Carlito syrichta (assembly GCF_000164805.1). Lineage (NCBI taxonomy): Eukaryota > Metazoa > Chordata > Mammalia > Primates > Tarsiidae > Carlito > Carlito syrichta. The sequence continues at coordinate 210,667 of NW_007260552.1, read as the reverse complement.
TTCAATCTTCCAGTAGAATGGGTCATATCAACAGGAAGTCAGGATCCCCAAAGCTACCCACTGGGAATGCCTAGGAAATAAGGGGAGAGCACCCTCCATTGGTTCTAAGGAATGTCATTAGGGAAGATACAGAAGAATTAGAATCCTTTACATGCCCTTCTCTAGGGGATATGATAATATGGACAGACATTAATGGGTCTCTGTGTCACAGGATCTCCAAGACATCCAC
>NW_007260552.1:207293-210383 GCF_000164805.1 Carlito syrichta | reverse complement strand
ACAAAGTTCTGGGATCCCCGGCATGAGGCACAATGTTTGGTTGATACTGTCTTATTTAAGATAGCATAATGTCCACAAGATTTCTGTTGACTGTAACACGTTACAAGATTTATTTTTTATTATTATTTTTTACTTGGAGTCTCATTCTTTCACCCAGGCTGGAGTTCACTGGCATGCTCACAGCCATTGCAGCCTCAACCTGCTGGACTCAGGTGATCCTTCCCCTCACCCTTCCAAGTATATGGAACTGCAGTCATGTGTTATCATGCCCAGCTTATGTTTTTATTTATTATAGAAACAAGACCTCATCAAGTTGCCCAGGCTAGTCTTGAACTCTGAGCTTATGCAATCCTTTGACCACGGCCTCCCAAAGTGCTAGAATTACAGCAACTATTACTGAAAGGACACACCGAGAGTGGGAAGTGCAGTTTTTTTAACTCTTCTTCCTAAACCTTAATACAATGATGAGAAAGTAGAAGCTATGCTTTTGGAGAAATGCACACTTTAGGTAAAATTAACTTTGTTGACTTTGTCTTTTCAGAAACAGACTTCCTGGTGCCAGGTATGAGGTATCTCATAGTGGCAATCAAGCTTGCCTAGAGTAAAGGGAATTTACAAGGCCTAAGACATCATACATTGGTCAAGGATTGTAAAAGTCATGAAACTTGTAATTACCAAAGTTATGACTGCCCTGAGGGGGATCAGAGGGGATTCAATCTTCCAGTAGAATGGGTCATATCAACAGGGAAGTCAAGGATCCCCAAAGCTACCCACTGGGAATGCCTAGGAGATAAGGGGAGTGCACACTCCATTGGCTCTGAGGAATATCGTTAGGGAAGAGACAGAAGAATTAGAATCCTTTACATGCCCTTCTCTAGGGGATATGATAATATGGACAGACATTAATGGGTCTCTGTGTCACAGGATCTCCAAGACATCCACAGGTGGTCAAAAAGGAAGTCATGGCAGTCACATCTACCTGATAGCAACATCTCCAAGGAAGAGATATAAGCCAGGACTCTGGGGTCTTCAGGGCCACAGTCACCTAGAGTGTAGGCCCACTCCCTGTCTGTGGGGGGTGAACTTTTGTTAAATAAATTTTATCTTCTTTCACCTCTGTGCGTTGCAATTCTTTGCATTTACTCAGATCTCACTTTGGTAGAGTTGACATCTGAATGATATTAAAACTTAGGAACTTTTTTTTCTTTTGAGTTAGGGTGTCCCTCTGTCTTCCAGACTAGAATACACTGGCTCAATTATGGCTCACCACAATCTCAAGCCTTTAGGATCAGGTGATCCTCCCCTCAGTCTTAAATTACACATACTTCTGGATTTGTTGTTTGACATCTTTTGATTTCCAGTTTTATTTCCTCGTGGTGAAAAAAACACTTTGTATAATAGTCTTTAGATATGATAAGACGTTTTTGTGTCCTAATACATTGTATATCTTGGAGTGTGTGCCATGTGCAATGAAATACATTTTGTATACTATAGCTCTCCATTGGAGAGTTCTGTATAAGACTTTAAGGTCTAATTGGTCTCTAGTGTTGTTCAAGTTCTCTATTTCCTTATTGGTCTCTTAACTGTCATTTCTATTTATTATAAAAAATGGGGTATTCTTTTACAGTTATTGTGTTGCTGTGTATTTTTAAATTTATTTTGTCAATATTTGCTTTATAGGTTTGAGAACCCTGATATTAGTTGTATGCACGTTTATACCTGTAACAGATTCATAGTAAATTGGCCCTTTTTATTATTATGTAAATTCCATTTTTTGCTTCTTCTGAGTTTTTTACTTACTGTATGCAATGCCTAAGAAACACTGCTGTCCTATTCCCTTTTGTACTATTTGCATAGAATACAGTAAATCTTATACATATGAACTTGTAAGTTGCAAACATTCAAAGATGCATATTTTTTGTATGTTCATTTGTAAGTGAGTTTAAAGTTTTTTTGTTTTATTTTTTGTTTGTTTATTTTTATGTATTATTTGTATGAAAACTATTATAAACCTACTACAGTACAGTGCTATATAGTCTGTTATGATAGTTGGGTACCTAGGCAACCTTTGTTGGATGCACCCTCAAAACAAAACTCTTTCATATGTAGGGGACATGTGGTATGTTTTTCCATTTTCTCTTGGCCTATTTGACTCCTTAAGGTAAATCTCTGAAAGACAGTGTATTGTCAGTTCTTTGTTTTTGTTAGTCCATCATCCATTTTATGTGATTTGGTCATTGAATGAATTTATATTTAAAGTCATTACCGAAAGGGAAAGGCTTACTACTGTCTATTATTTTTGAATTGAAGTCTCACTCTGTTGCCCAGGCTGCAGGGCAGTGGCATGCTTACAGTCACTGTGACCTCAAACTGCTGGACCCAGGTGATTCTTTCACCTCATCCTTCCAAGTAGCTGTAATTACAGGCAAGTGAAACCACATTGGGATAATTTTTTGATTTATTACCAAGTGGCCCAAACAGGTCTCAAACCTGTGGGTTCAGGCAATCCTCTCACCTAAGCCTCACAAACTGCTGGCATTATAGGCATGAGTCACTCTGAAGTCAGCAGGGGAAGGAAGTGGAGTGTGTGTTGGCTCAGGCTTAAGGTGAATTAGAGTTCAGGTATCTGGGAGAAGGAGGAAAACTTATGCAAAGCTTGGTTTGCATGAGTTTTTTTGGACCACTGAAGACAAAAGTCTTCATCTCTTTGTTCATAAGGCAGAAATGGCAGTGTCTGTGACTGACTTTAAGATAGGGAAAAAGGGGAGCATCACTTAAGTCCTAGTGGAAAGGGGGATTCTTTGCAGCAAGCTGCTCATGCAGAACATGAATGATGGGGTGTCTTCAATCACAGCTATTTATCAAAATTCCCTCCCCACCCACATCCCTGCCAGTGTTCCTAGTCTTGTACCTCTCTTTCACTTGGCTGTTACTGAGTTATATCCTTTATAATAAACATAAGTGAAATATTTTGCTGAGTTCAGTGACCATTCTATCAAAAGATTGGATGGCAGGAGAGATTTTGGGAATCCCTGATTTATAGGTAGTTGCTCAGAAGGAAAGAGGTCCCCTAGATTTTGTATCTACAGT
>NW_007260552.1:200759-206583 GCF_000164805.1 Carlito syrichta | reverse complement strand
ATGTTCATTTTCTTAGTTGAAAGTCTGAGTGGATTGAATAATGTGATTTGAAGAAGCAATCATAATACTTTGAACAAATTATTTTTTAATGCTGAGTATAAGTAATAATGTATCCTTCCATGGACCTTCCATGGACCAACAATGAATTGGCACTGAGATTGTACCCAGATGGGATTTTCTAGTGCTTGAGTAAAGAATGAGTAGATCTGGAGAAGCAACCTGGTAGACAATAGAGTTACCTCCATGTCACACAGCCACTAGAAAAGCAGATGAAGAGGTCAAGGTCCTTATACTCTAGAAAATTCCATCTGTTGTAAATGGAAAAATGGTTGCATTCAGCACCATGTGGTCAGCACCATGTGGTCAGTACTAAGAAGGGAGGTGCCCAGGTTACTTGTCTTTATGTTGTTGTCTTTATGTTGTTGTTGTGAGTTCTGCTGTCACTGTCTAAACAGCATTCAGAGACAAAAGTATGGCTGTTTTCATTCTTATTATTTCACCTTGCTAAAATAACTATTTTGGTTTTTTTGTTTTGTTTAGAGTCAGAGTATTACTCTGTCATGCCCAGACTGGAGTTCGGTGGCATGCTCACGGTCACCACAGCCTCAGCCTACTGGGCTCAGGTGATCCTTCCACCTTCAGTCTTCCAAGTAGGTGGAAGTATAGGCAAATACCACCATGCCCGGCTAACTTTTTTATTCATTATAGTGAGGAAGTCTCACCAAGTTGCCCAGGCTGGTCTTGGACCCCTGGACTCAGGTAGTCCTATTGTCCATGCCGCCCAAAGCACTGGGATTACCTGCATGAGCCCCTGCACCTGGCTAAAAATAACTATTTAGATTTTAATGTTTTTGTCCTAGAAAAGCCTGAGGGCTTTCATTGAAATTGTTTGTTATAATAGTTCATACAAAAGACAAGGAAGTAAGTGGCTTTAAAAGATTAAAATTATACAAACTCTGGGAGTCAAGTATCTCTTGAGCAGGCTTAGAAAATTCAAACCTAGAAACACTCCAGCGTCACAGAGATCAGAATCCTGTCTAGGTCTCACTCCCTGCCCGAGCCCTTCCCAGGCCCACATCCTCCTGAGCCTCCCCCAGGTCTCACCCCACCCTGAGATGTCTCCTCACAACACTGGTCAAAGGAAATCAGGTGTTTGGTGACTGCTCCTAGTATCTCCCCAGGGCTGGTGCTCACAATTTCCCCAAGCCAAGGGCAGATAAAAGGGAAAAAAAATGTTGTTTGATTACAGTGATTGGCATGTGGGACTCTGTATACCAGGCCTGCTTTCTCTTGCCAAAAGATGCCGACTGTGGGTCCAGGTGAAGTGACATCAGCATTTTCAGGAGACCTGTTTTAAAAACCCATTCAGGAACCCCTTAAACCTGCAGGTTTCCAGTTTCTTAGAATGAGACCAAAATATTAAAAGATTCATGTGGAAATTAAAACTTAAGCGGCAAGCCTTTCCTAAGAGGTTTTCAGCCCAGGTTTTTAAATTGGACCACGTGGTGCGTTTAAAGAAATACCATCACTTGTATCCTTTCTGCAGACTGCCTGTTGGTCTTTGTGAAAGCATTCATGCTGTTTTAATTAATTACCCCCATGTGGCTTTAATGTGGAATCGGAGCCAAGCATGAGGCCTGCCGTATATGTTCATGAAAGTTGAGTTTAGAAGGGAGGTCACCTGTTCTGCTCTGCTTGGGTTTGGTCAGACAGGTTGGTCGGTGGGGCCCTATTTTCATTGCTGTGGCAGGAATTGTCAGTGTTTGTGGCAAGGGAGGGCACTAGAGGGAAGGAAAGAGGAAACTCACACTTTGGTCCCCATGCAGGTTCTTGTTATCCTGAATCTGTCTCCTGTGTCGAAGACAAAGCTGGACATTTTCTGCACTTCCTGACCCTGCTGTGTGTGGATGTGGTGGTAGGAAGGGAAGGACTGTGCTTATGTTAAAGGCATATTCTGGCTGCAAGTCATAGCTCATGCCAGTCATCCCATCACTTAGGGAGCCTGAGGAAGTAGGATTGTTTGAGCAGGAGTTTCAGACCAACCTGCCTGGACAACATAGTGAGACTTTGTTATAAAAAATCAAAAACATTAGCCAGCAGTGTTAGTGTACACCTGTGGTCCCAGTTACATGGAAGACTGAGATAGAAGAATCACCTGGCCATGGGCAGTCAAGGTTGTGATAAGTCATGATGGTGCCACCTCGATCCTGCCTTGGTGGCAGAGTGAGACTCTGACACATACACATAAATACATTCATTTTGACTTTAACATAAATAAAAGCATATTTTCAACATGTAGGTGTGACTTGTCCACATATGCTCACCTAAGAAGAAATTCCATTGAGGAGGAAAGGGAAAAAAATGGCTGGATCTCAGGTCAGAAGGAATGTCATTTTTAAAACTTGCAAGCCTCTACTGATACTTTTGATGGCCCTGCCTAATGAGTTTGTTTCAGCCATTTTTGTTCTTCCTGTGATATTCAAGGGTTCTGAAAGACACATCTCCTTATATACCAGAGTCCTGTCTGTTCTCAGCATCCATGCTGCTTGATTACCATGAACTATTCTCACTGTGAATATATGACCTGCAGTATTAAAAATGTTCCCTTGTGTCTGGGGAACATGGGAACACATGGAAACCCAAGATTCCCATTGCAGATGGAGTAGATCATCGGACTATAGTGATGGATGAGAACATGGAAGATTAATGTTTCACAAGATGTTCCCTCAGCTCCATGAAGAACACAGGTAATAAAATGCACATTTAAGCAGGATGGCAGTTACTGTCCAGAACAACTCACAAAGGTCTGAATAAAGGATAATTAGAATAGACTTGCTCTCTAGGGTTTTAAAAACAAACAATATAAATATACCTCTCTAATACCTTTAGAGATTACGAGCCATGGTAGATACTTGTAGCCAGATTTCTGCTCAAACATGTTTCTGCATTATCAGATTGAAATTATAACTTACTATTTTGGGGGCCAATAATATCTCAGCATAGATGTTTTGTTGACTGTTTGCCTTGGCACGTGAAACCAATTTGTCCCAGTTACTTGGGAGGCTATGGAAGATACATCCTTTCAGGCCAGGAGATAGAGGCTGCAATGAGTTGTGATTTTGTCACTGCACTCTAGTTTGGATAACAGAATGGGACCCCCTGTCCCCCAAATGAAAAAAAAAGTGCATAATCTCAGTATAACCCCATATCTCCTGAATCAGAATATCAATTAACAAGGTATTAAATTCACTGTACAGATTAAAACTTGATGTGGACCTTCTAACTCATTATGAGTTTTCCATCTCAGCAAGATAAGCAAGTTATTCTGCTTGAAGCAAATACAGCACTCAAAAATGTACATTTCTGTGTTGGTGCCCAAATTTATGCTGAGTCACAAAATTGAATGTCTACACTGGCTGAGTGGGTTCTATTTTATCCTTTTTTCTCAGACTTAATGCATTAGAGAATATTGCCATGTTACAAATTATCTTATTGCATAATTCTAGTTGTCATGTCACTGGACCCTGTTCTCTTTATTCTTGTTTTCTCTATTCTATGGTTACTTGGTAAATATGTGTTGTTGTTTTCAGGGGCTGTTGACATTTAAGGATGTGGCCATAGAATTCTCTCCAGAGTAATGGGAATGACTGGACTTCCCTCAGCAAACATTGTACAGGAACATGATGTTGCAGAAGCACAAAAACCTGGTTTTTTCTTGGTGAGGACTTTCTCAACAATCCCTATTTCATACTAAAGATTTCCTATTTCATACAATCCCTATTTCATACTAAAGATTTCATGGCCTTCCTTTTTGGATTGTTTTCTGGGAGTTTCTGTTTTGCATGAATGAGTTTCAGATTCCTGTTATCAAAGAAAACTTGGTGATTTGTCAAAATAGAAAAGGCAAAATTAAAGATGTTTCATTTTGAAAACCATTCTCTATTTTGAACTGACCCGTGTCCTTCTATCTATATTAGTAGTAAGTCCAGAAATTTAGTGGCATAGAATATCATTGCCCGTGTCTAAAATCCAACTGCTGCCATAAGTTTTTGACTCACTAGTACTGAGTTGAGGACCCACAAGTTTAAAATTCTATCTATGTCAGGCTCGGTGGCTCAGTCTGTAATCCCAGCACTTTGGGAGGCCGGGGCTAGTGGATTGCCTGAGCCCTCTGGTTCGAGACCCACTTGGGTAACTCATTTCTACAATAAATTAAAAAAAAAATTAGCCAGGAGTTGTAGCGCGTGCCTGTAGTTCTGGCTACTTGGAAGACTGAGGTGGAAGAATCGCTGGAGCCCAGCAGGTAAGGGTGTGGTGGCCAGGAGTATGCCACTTCACTCCAGTCTGGGTGACAGAGTGAGATTCCAACTCAAAAATAAAAAATAATTCTATCTAAATGTTCTAAAAGTTCTGTTTGAAAACAGTATTTTGGGATTAATTTTCTAGAATCTTGTATAGTGTGTACTCTACTGAACACAGTACTAGGTTTGTAATTGAAAGACCCCAGCAAGAATCATGTTACCTTTTTGTAATTCAACAGGACTTACTATCTCTAAGCCAGACCTGATCATGTGTCTGGAGCAAAGGGAAGAGCCCTGGGGTGTGAAGTGACACAGCTCCTTGGCCAAACCTCCAGGTCGAGGAAGCGGAGTTTGAAATGTATGCGATTTGGAAATGTGATCTGCTTCAATAAAAATGGTGCCGGGCTCGGTGACTCAGCCTGTAATCCCGTGCCTTTGGGAGGCTGAGGTGAGTGGATTGCCTGAGCCCACGGGTTCGAGACCCACCTGGGCAACTTGGCGAGACCTCATCTCCAAAATAAATCAAAAAAAAAAAAACTAGGCGGGTGTGGTAGCACACGCCTGTAGTTCCAGCTACTCGGAAGGCTGAGGCGGAAGGATCGCAGGAGCCCAGCAGGTCGAGGCTGCGGTGGCCGGGAGTGGCCACTGCACTGCAGTCTGGGTGACTGAGTGAGACTCCAACTCAAAAAAAAAAAATGGTTTCTGAGAAGCCTGGGGATTCTTTTTCTTGCTATCATAAGAGGACATCCATTATTCCATGTTCTGTAATTCTTCAAAAACTCTGCTTCTTCAAGGATCCCCTTTCAAGCTTACACTGAAAATCAAAGTCCTTTTAATGGTTTGTTAGAGACTGCATGATCTTACTGCATTTCTGATGCTTTTGAGGATGTGCAAATATCTACTTATTTATTTAGGAAATCCATGTTAAACTAATTTTTGAGTTTTCTTTTTGCATCATGTAGGATATATGTGAGAGTAATGGTGAATTTTTATTTGATTCAGAAATTTTAAGAACTCTTTAGACTCCTTAGAGCCCAAATTTTAAGAACTGTTTAGATGCTACACGTTTTCTGTTTATGATTTTCTATTTTAGGGAGGTTTCAAATGTGATTTTATAGAAATTGAACTCCATAATTCTACAAGAACACAAACTATTTCTCTAGATAGCAGAAACTCTGATCTTATTGTACTTTAATTTTTTCTTTTTTAGTATGAACTGAGATTGGTAACTTATACTCTATATGTCCAAATTTCTTAAGTATCATGTAGAACATTGGTAAACATATATTAAACTCTCACGTGTTACTTTGTTTCTTAATAACTCTTATTTTATAGTATTATTTTGTTTAGTATGAATTATAATACTAGGTTACATATATGCACATATACATACAAACTTACATACATGTATTTATGCATGTCTGTTTAACATCTGGTTTTTTCATACATAAATAAATGTATAAACATATGTTGTTTATAATGTAATAATGTGATATGGCTATACATTGTGAAATGATGACTAC
>NW_007260552.1:189144-200602 GCF_000164805.1 Carlito syrichta | reverse complement strand
TTGAAAAAAATCTCCCATTTTTCCCACTGCAGGTCCTGGTGACCTCACTGTACTTTCTTCCTCTATGAGTGAAGTCTATTTTGATTCCACACATGAGTGAGATCACACAGTATTTTTGTGTGTGTGTCTGACCCTATTAGCATAACGTCCTACAGTTTCATCCATAAGGTTGAAATTTCAGGATTCTTTAATATCTTATATGGCTGAATAATATGCTATTGTGTATATGTGCAATATTTTGTTAATCAACACAGAATCCACAAATACTTAGGTTGTTTTGAAGGTTGGCAATTTGACAAATGCTGCAATGTACATAGGGGTGTGGATACTTATTTGACATACTGTTTTTATTTTCCTTGGTTATACCCAGAAAAGAAATTTCTGTGCTGTGCGGTGGTTTATTTTTATAAAAAAGAATGTTGATAATGGTTTCTATAATGACTCTACCAATCTTTTTTTTTTTTTTTTTAGAGTTGGAGTCTCACTCTGGCACCCAGACTGCAGTGGTCACTCCCAGCCACTGCAGCCTCGACCCACTGTGCTCCAGCAATCCTTCTGCCTCAGCTTTCTGAGTAGCCAGAATTACAGGCACGTGCTACCATGCCCGGCTGATTTTTTTTTTATTGTAGAGATGAGGTCTCGCCAAGTTGCCCAGGTGGGTCTCAAACCTGTGGCCTCAGGCAATCCACTCACCTCAGTCTCCCAAAGCACGGAATTACAGGCTGAGCCACCGAGCCCGGCTGACTCTACCAATTTTAAATTCACCGACAGTATACAGGATTTCTTTTTCTTCACATTCGTATCAACAGTATCTCTCTTCTGATTGATATTAGCCATCCTAATAGGTGTGAGATATCTCATCATTGTGTTGATTTTAAATTGTCTCTATTGGTGATGTTGAGTGTTATCTCATTATCTTGTTGGCAATTTATATGTCCTCATTGGCAAAGTAAGTATTTATTCTTGGGCTATTGTTTAGTCAAGTCATTTTCTCATTTTTGACTTTTTCTGTAAAATTTACTTGTATATGTTGTATTTAACATCTCATCAGATATATGGTCTGAAAATATTTTCTCTTGTCCTGTAAGACTTCTACCTGTCTACTGTGCAGAAGTTTTTAGTGTGATGAAATCCAACTTGTTTACATTTGCTTTTGTTCCTGTAGTCATTTAAAAAAAGGATCATTACTAAGACCAATGTCAATATCAAGGATATTTTCCAAATTCTTGTTAAAGTTTTGCTTTGTGTTAGGAGTTGTAGTCTCTTTTTGTCACCCAGGTGGGAGTGTGTTGCCTCAAATAAGGTTCACTATAGCTTTGAACTCCTTGGCTCAGGTGATCATTCCAGCTCAGTCTCCTGAGTACTGGGATTACAGACTTGTGACACCATGCCTGGTTATTTTTTTCTTTATTGAGGCACAGAGTTTTTGCATACTGTATTGCTTAGGCAGGTCTTGAACGAACTTGTGGGCTCAGGTGAGCCTCTAGTGTCAGCTTCCCAGTACTGGGATTACTGCTGTGGGCAACCATGTCCAGTTGATACTGTCTTATTTAGGTTAGTATAATGTCCACAAGATTTATCCTTACCATAATATGTGTCAAGATTTTTTTTTCAGGCTGCCACATATTCTCTATCCATTCATTCATTGAAGGACATTTACGTTGTTTCCTCCTTTTGGCTTTTGTAAATAATGCTGCCATAAATATGGATGTAAAGATGTCTTTCTCAGGTTCTGCTTTGTATCTTTGGATAGACACCAGAAGTGGGATTGCTAGTAATAGAATAATTTCATTTTTAATATCTTGAGGCATTTTTATATTACTTTTCAGAGTGGCTGCATCATTTTTTTCCCTTAGCAATAGTGCACAAGCGTTCTAGGTTCCCTGTAACCCCAATAACATTTGTTATTTAGTTTGTTTGATGGTGGCCATTCTTATAATTTTGAGGTTGTATATTACTGTGCTTTTGTTTTGCATTTCTCTGAGCATTGGTCTTTGTGAAAATCTTTTGAAATGTGAGTTGGTCATTTGTCGATCTTCTTTGGAGAAATGTCTGTTCATTTCTGTGTCCGTGTTTTAGTCATGTTATTCAATTTTTGTGATTGAGTTTTAGGAGTTATTTATATATCTTGAATTTTGCCTTCTATTAAATGTGTAAATATATCTTCTCATTCCTTAGTAGATGTTCTTATTTCACTGAATGTTTTCTACTGTGTTTTTTTAATCTTGGAGTAATCTCATTTTTTTTCATTGTTGCTTATGCTTTTAGTGTCATCTAACAAAGTAATGTAATGGTCTTAACATCCATCCCACATTTGGTTCTAAAAACTATTATTATAGTTTTTACATTTAAGTATTTAATCATTTGGGATAATGTTTTGCATATGATTCAAAGTCCATCTTTTTTTTTTCCTTTGTGGATAGCCAGTTATACAATGCCATTTGTTGAAGAAGCTTTGCTTCCCCATTGTGTGGCCATGCCACCCTTGTTAAAGATAATTTAATTGTATTTGAAAAGATTTATATTAATGTTTTCTATTATGTCTCATTATCTGTCTTTCTGAGTGCCAGGACCACATTGTTTTTATTCTTGTAACTTGGTCAGGTGTTTTAAAATCAGTAAATATGGCACCTGCACCTTATCCTTTTTTACTAATGCTGTTTTGGATATTTATAGCCTCGTGAGATTCTATATAAATTTAGGAATTAAAAATATTTTTTCAGCCAGGCTCGGTGGCTCAATCTGTAATCCCAGTGCTTTGGGAGGCTAAGGTGAGTGGATTGCCTGAGCCTGCGGTTTTGAGTCCTGCCTGGGCAACTTGGCGAGACCTCATCTCTACAATAAAATCAAAAATTAGCCAAGTGTGGCAGTGCATGCCTGTAGTTCCACCTACTTGGAAGGCTGAGGTGGAAGGATTGATGGAGCCCAGCAGGTCAAGGCTGCTGTGACCGGGAGTGCCCACTGCACTCCAGTCTGGGTGACAGAGTGAGACTCCAACTCAAAAAAAATTTTTTTGCAAAAAAAGTATCACTGAAATTTTCATAGGAATTACAATAAATTTATATATCACTCTGGGTAGAGTTGACATCTTAATGTTATTAATCTTCTGACTTTTTTTGAGTGGCTTTCTCATCATGCCTTCCCAGACAACTCATCCCCTTCAGCCTACTGAGTAGCTGGGATGACAGGTATATGCCACAACATCTGGCTAATTTATTTATTTATTATTTTGGGGGGATTAAGGTCTTGCTATGTTGCCTAGGATGGTCTCAATCTCCTGGGCTCAAGCAATTCACGTACCTCAACCTCTCAAGGTGCTGGGATTACAGGCATGATCCACTACAGCCAGACTAAATCTCCTGAGTCTTAAACAAGAGCATAAGAGTATGGTGCTTAACTTGCATGTATTTTTTTATTTCTTTGGTTTTCTTCGGCTTTGAAATTTTATTTTCACTTCCTTATGGTCAGAAATAAACACATTGTATAATTTCAGCCTTTTTCTTTTTTCTTTTTTAAATCAGAGTCTCACTCTGCCACTCAGGCTGAAGTGCAGTAACATGTTCACGGCCACCTCAGCCTCGACCTGCTGAGTTCAGGTGATCCTTTCACCTCAGCCTTCCAAGTAACTGGAACTACAGCCGTGCAAACCCATGCATATCTAATTTTCTATTTATTGTGGAAACACGGTCTTGCAATGATGCCCGGGCTGGTCTTACACCCATGGACTCAGGCGATTCTCTTTCCTCCTCCTTGTAAAGTGCTGAGATTACAGGTGTGAGCCACTGTGTCCAGCTAAATTCAGTCTTCTTTGATGTGCTGAGACTTGTTATGTGCCCTCATATGTTTTGTATCTTGGAGAGTGTGCCATGTGCAGTTGAATATAGAATTTATGCTCATGTTGATTGGAGTGTTCTGTAAGACTTTTCAGTCTAAATTGTCTCTAGTGTTGTACAGGGCCTCTGTTTCTTTATTGATAGTTCATCTGTCATCTCTATTCCTTATTAAAAGTGTTGTATTCAATTATTTCAAAGTTACTTTGTTGCTGTGTATATTTTGCTTTATTTTTACCATGTTTGCTTCATATATTTGGGAAACTTGATACCAGAATACATACACATGTGTACCTGCTGCTGATTCTTAATAAAATGATCATTTTTATCACTATGTGATATCATTCTTTGCTTTATGTGAGGTATTTTAGGGGAGAGGGTTTGAGTTGGAGTCTCACTCTGTCACCCAGGATGTAGTGCAGTCGCAAGCTCATGGCCACTGCTGTCTGGACCTGCTGAACTCAGGCAATCCTTCTGCCTCAGCCTTTCAAGTAGCTGGAACTACAGGTGCACATCCACACACAGGGATAATTTTTGGATTAATTGTAGAGATGAGGCATAGCCATGTTTCCTAGCCTCATCTCGAACCTGTGGGTTCAGGCAATCCTCTTGCCTTGGCCTCCCAAGGTGCGGGGATTATATGCATGAGCCACCGTTCCCAGGCATGTTTTTTTTTTTTTGAGTTGGAGTCTCACTCTGTCACCCAGACTGGAGTGCAGTGGCATGCTCCCAGCCCAGTCATATTTTTATTTTAGTGTCAAAGTCTCTATCAACCAGGCTGAAGTACAGTGGTATGCTAATGGCTACTGCAGCCTTGGCCTTGGTTCAAGCAATCCTTCCTCCTGAGCCTTCCAAGTAACTGGAACTACAGGCACACACCACCATACTCAACTTTTTTTGTGTGTAAAGGAGAGTCTTGTGTCTGTGTTAAGATGCACTGCTGTTGGCCATGTGGCCTGAAAGACACTGTGCTCTAAGTCTCCACAGCGACTGTCTAAGAAGTTTGGTCCTGATGCCACCACAGCTGCTGTTTACAGAGCCAGGTTCTCCTCGTGGTTTGATGTCTTTCACTTATATTTTGTGCCTCTGACCCTCTTTTGCTCACCCATTCTCTGGAGCAGCTGGATTTCAGGTTTGTTCCAGTTTTCTGGGAGTCAGTTGCTTAATAATATTTCAAAAAATCCTTAGAAGTTCCACCCTAAATATATAAGTCAGTACAAGATCCCCATGTACTTATTTTGTAGCCCAAAGTTTATCTCCAGTGGAGCTGTGAAGAATTCTAGTTACTTGCATATCCTCTCACTGCTGGATTGTTTATAAAGCTGGACATCATAACTTTGGTCTCTTTTACATTATTTCTATCATGTAATTTGATGTCTGATAGTATAAGAGGGAAAAGAAGCAGCCTCTATTCCTGGGATTGTAAGGGGGGATCAAAGAGATGGCTTCAGCCTTGAAATAGGTGTTACTTCCTTCCTGGAGACTTTTTGAAGTTGTTTTCTCTGTAAACATTGCAAGATTAATTGTATCCTTACCCACCACACTTGCCTAATTAGCACATCTGCTTCTGTAAACTCGCTAGCTTACTGATGTCAGCAGACTATTGCGATAAGAGCTCTGAAAAATGTCCAACTCTAACTTTAGCTAACTAAGATGTAAGCTAGGACTACGTAAGGAGGCTCTGAGCGGCGACTCGGGGCCAACTTACTTGGAATTCTCTTCCTGCAAGCAGTCGCCAGCTGACAGAGACTTGACTAATAAACTTCTCCTTTGTTAAAATTAAGTTGGTGGGCTGTTATGTAATCGCTCGAACCCTACTTCATATGGGGGTTCGCCCAGGAGAACCGAGTGCTTAAATTGCAACCATTTTAACTGACAGGCCTTGTGGGGCTGCGTCCCTGCAAACTCTCTGGGTTTGATTGGGCCTGTATCTCTGGCAGACTCACAACGCCCCTGGAAGCCCTCAGAGAGGTAAGTCACATTCCTGATTTCTGTTTTGAGTACACTCCTGCAGGGACCCTCAGGAAAGCTGGATGCAGCACTAATTCCCGGGTCTGAGGTCCTAGTGAAATGTCACCAGGATCTCCTGTTTGGCCCTCGGGCAATCAGATCTCTCTGTTCAGTCTTTGCTGTCTTATCTGTGTGTTCAGTGTTTTTTATTGTCATATCTGTTATTGTAATTGATATTTTGGGTCAACAATGCTCTCAGCCTGACACTCCCTTACAGCTGGTCTTGTGCCACTTCAAGGATTTCCAAAAAGAGAGCCAAGACTCAGGTGGCCAGGTAAAAAAAGGTAAATTAACCACCTTTTGTTCTCTCGAGTGGCCTACATTTCCCAATTGCAACTGGCCAGCAGAGGGGACTTTCAATCCCACTGTAGTAGAGAAAGTCTGTCAGTTTGCGGTCATCATTTGGACCAAATCCCATACATTACAACCTGATACCTCCTGGTAATGCAACAACCATCATGGATGAGGAAGACCCAGAGAAATAATGACCTTTTTCACATTTTATCACTACAGGAAACCCCTAAAGCCAAACCCCCAGTCCTCCAGAGTCCTCAAGAGGACAATGACATTCCCCTGCCATACCCAGCACCTGGGTGAAAACAAGGGGCTCAGGAGACTTTCAGCCCATCACACACTAGAAGCTGGCCCCCCTATCAGCCTATCTATCCCCCACTTTTCCCTCAATCCTCAGGCGAGCCACAGGTCCCCATCAACCAACAAACCTGGATTCCTCCTCGGAAAAACTGGAGACACCGATGCCGGCAGTTCTCTGTTTAAGACAGGCCCCAGGGGTTGAAATGGGAGGGACGGGAGCCTTGCCTTTTATGGTATATATCCCTTTCTCCCCTAGTGATCTTTACAATTGGAAAAACCAACACCTGCCATTCTCTGAAAGACCCCAAGGTCTTATATCACTCTTAGAAATTATTTTCTATACCCACCAGCCCACATGGGATGATTACCAACAGCTTCTCCAAGCTCTCTTCACTGTGGAAGAGAGGGAGAGAATCCACCAGGAAGTGAGGAAACTGGTACTGGGACCAGATGGCAGGCCTGCAGAGCAGTCCTGGGTGGAGCATGTCTTCCCCACTAAGAGACGTAACGGGGACCCCAACAGTGACCATGGTAGGGAGAGTCTCACTACCTATCACCAGATCTAATGGGGGGGTCTTTGAGCCACTGCGAGACGCCCAACAAACGGATCCAATATGAATGAGATTATTCAGGACCCACAGGAATCTCCCACCACTTTTCTGGAAAGGCTCATGGAGGCCTACCGGACATACACTTCGATAGACCCTGAAGTCCCGGAAAACTGGAGGGCACTAGTCATAGCATTTGTATCCCAGTCAACTCCAGACATAAGAAAGAAACTACAGAAAATTGAAGTCTTTGAAGGCAAAACTTGTCAGAATTAACAGAGATAGCTCAGAAAGTTTTTAACAATAGGGACTCCCAGGAGGATGTGCAGGCTAAGAGAGTGGCCAAAGTGGTTTTAGTAGCCTTGGAGGAAGCCAAACCAAAACAACCAGTTGGGAAAGGGGGCAGCAGGAATGCAAACAGAAAGCCACTGGCAAAGGACCAATGTGCCTACTGCAAAGTTTGGGCAGTATGTAAAGAATTACCCAAACAATCTGCCCCAAATGCAGGCTCCCTCCCCCCCATTCAGAGGAGTACCCACCACCACCACCCACTCCAGTACTTCAGCTACAAATGGATTGATGTAGCCAGGGCTCTAGAAACACCCCCCCCCAGAGCCCAGGGTAAAGTTGACTGTTGGGGGTGACCCTGTCCACTTCTTAGTGGACACAGGGGCTGTGATCTCAGTTCTGCAAAGAGATAACGGCCCCCATCAACAGAAACGGACCCTGGTTCAGGGAGCAACTGGAACCCAGTTGGTTCCCTGGACAACTGAAAGAACAGTAAACCTGGGGAAGGGGAAAGTAACCCACTCATTTCTAGTAATACCAGACTGCCCGTACCCACTCCTAGGACGGGATCTCCTACACAAGCTCAAGGCCAACATTGGCGTTCAGGAAACCACAGCAGTGGTAAGCCTAACTTAGCCAGAGGTATCAAAAATTCTTATCACTGTACCCCTAAGTGAATAGTACGTGCTAACCAAAAATAAGCTCCCCCTGGACTCACCAAATGCCTCCCTACTAGTTCAATTACAAACTGAGTTTCCCCAAGTGTGGGCTGAATCAAAACCTCCTGGGCTGGCATCCCACCAACCGCCAGTCATTGTACAACTTAAAAGTCAGGCAGCGCCTATTAGGGTAAAGCAGTACCCTATACCCCAGGATTCCTGGAGGGGCATCGCAGTTCACATACAGCGCCTACGGCAAGCTGGAATCTTAGTGCCATGCCACTTGCCCTGGAACACTCCACTGCTCCCAGTCCAGAAGGCAGGTGCAGGGGGTTACTGGCCGGTGCAAGACTTGTGGGAAGTTAAAAAGTGGGTGGAGGAAATTCACCCCACAGTCCCAAACCCATATACCCTCTTGGGAGGGCTCTCCCCCGAAAAACAAGTGTACACTGTCCTGGACCTTAAGGATGCCTTCTTTAGCATCCCCCTGGCCAAGCAGAGCCAGCACATGTTTGCCTTTGAATGGACAGATCCAGACAAGGGGGAAAATGGTCAATTAACTTGAACCCGGCTCCCCTAAGGGTTTAAAAACTCTCCTACACTGTTCAATGAATCCCTGTGCTGAGACCTCCGGGATTTTAGGCAACAGCACCCTGAGATAACCTTGCTCCAGTATGTGGATGATCTGTTAATCACAACAACAGAGGGTGAGTGCCTGCATGCAACCCGAGACCTCCTTAAAGAGCTCCAAACCCTAGGGTATCGAGTAAGAGCAAAGAAAACGCAGCTTTGCATTAAAAAAGCCACCTACCTTGGCTACAACATCCAAGGGGATAAAAGGTCTCTAACTGACCAGCGCATACGGGCCATAAAAGCATTCTAGCCCCAAGTAATAAAGGGCCGGTCTGAGAATTCCTGGGAGCAGTGGGATATTGCCGGCTTTGGATCCCCAAATTTGCTGAACTTGCCAAGTCTTTATATGAAATCACAAAGGGACCAGAGGTTAACTTTCAATGGACTCCAGAGGGCGACAAAACTTTCCAGGCACTCAAGAATGCATTTATTATTTCAACCCCGGCTTTAACCCTGCCAGACATAGAGAAGCCGTTCCATCTTTTTGTAGATGAGAGGTGCGGCATTGCCCGAGGGGTCCTGACCCAAAAGCTCGGGCAATGGAACAGGCCAGTTGCCTATCTATCAAAAAAACTAGACCCAGTGGCCTCGGGCCGGCCGCCCTGTTTGTGAGTTGTCGTGGCCATTGCCGTATTAGTAAAAAACTCAGACAAACTAACAATGCGACAAGATTTAACCATTATGGCCACCCATGCTGTAGAGTCCTTGCTCGAGGGAGCCCCTGATAAATGGATGTCTAATGCTCGTATAACTCATTATCAAGCACTGTTGTTACATCAGCCTCAGATCAAGTTCCAGTGCCCCCCCCAGCTTTATCCCTGCGACTTCGCTGCCGGAAGAGAGCTCCTCGGGGACCCTGCACTGCTGTTATGAGGTAACGGAGTTCCAGAAACTACATTGGGATCTCACGGACGTCCCGAGACATAACCCTGACCTGACACTCTTCTTGGACGGCAGCAGCTTTGTGCAGGATGGAATAAGCTACATGGGGATGGCGGTGGTTACTTTGCAAGGAACTGTTTGGGCCAAGCCCCTATCACCAGGGACATCAGCCCAGAAAGTGGAACTGATCGCACTAATGGAGGTCCTAAAGGCAGGGGCGGGAAAAAGAGTTAATATTTATACTGATAGCAGGAATGCATTTGCCATGGTGCACGTGCATGGGACTAGCTACTGGAAGAGGGGATTGCTCACTGCAGAAGGAAAATCTATTAAAAACAAAGAAGAAATCCTGAAGCTTCTGGCAACTATATAGGCCCCAAAGCAAGTCGCCATTATCCACTGCCCTGGTCATCAGAAAGGAAACTCAGAGGAGGCAATAGGAAATAGAAAAGCGGACCAAATAGCCAAGGACGCTGCTTACTGCAGGACCACTTGCTTGCTAGCATTACTCCCCCCGCTTCTGTGCTAAGCGGGCCGCCAAAGTATACAGATGAAGACCGCATGACCGCACGAAAACTGGACGGAATTAATAACCCCGAGGGATGGCTGCAACTTCAGGACGGTAGAATCTTCCTCCCACAAACTTTGGGGCAGCAATTTCTACGCCAACTACACGAAGGAACTCATTTGGGAAAGACAAAACTAACTGAACTCATGCGGAAAGAATTCTTCCTTCCCGGCCTAGATCAGCTGGTGCAGGAGTTTATCCAAGGCTGCGTGCCTTGTCAACAAACTAACAAGGCTAAGGTCAGTGTATCCACCCAAGGAGTCCGGGACCAGGGATTAACCCCCAGAAGACATTGGGAAATAGGCTTTACTGAGATAAAGCCTGGACAGCATGGGTATAGGTACCTGTTGGTGCTGGTGGACACTTTTTCGGGATGGGTAGAGGCGTTTCCCACTAAAGCCGAGACCACCTCAGTTACTGTCAAAAAACTTTTAAACGACATCATCCCGAGATATGGCCTACCCATATCAATAGGGTCAGACAATGGACCAGCTTTTGTTTCAAAGCTCACAAAAGGAATAGCAAAGGCATTGGGGATAAATTGGAATTTGCACTGTGCATACCCTCCCCAAAGCTCAGGTCAGGTAGAAAGAATGAATCGAACACTCAAGGAGACTTTGACGAAATTAACCCTGTAGACCGGCGAAGAGTGTGTCACCCTCCTTCCCTATGCCCTCCTAAGGGCCAGATTAGATATTAAAGGCCTAACTCCCTTTGAAATCCTCTTTGGACAGCCTCCACCGTTACTCCCAAAAATTGGAATAGAAAATGTGGCAGAATTATCTAACCATAACTTGCTTCAGTCACTACAGGCACTCCAAAAACTTCAATGGGCTGTAATAGAAGCTGTGCAGGCGGCCCTCCAGAAGCCAGCTCCAGAAATCCCTCACCCATTCCAATTGATCGAGTTTGGGTGAAACGGCATAAAACTGAGGCTCTCGCCCCCAAGTGGAAAGGCCCTCATGTGGTAATTCGGACAGCATCAACAGCTGGTTAAAGTCAGCGGCATCCGTCCTTGGAGTCATCACTCGCAGGTGCAGCCACTGGCACACACCTGGAGACATGGAGAATCATCAGACTGGCCGCCAGGGAGGACCCGTTAAAGATAAGACTCTCACAAGCCCTGGACTCTTAGCCTTGTTACTTCTAGGTCTCCCCTTAAATCAGGCCTATCAGCCTCAACCGAAACAATATTATATGCCTGGAAACTACTCATGGGTTCTAATTGACATGGTGACAGGCACCGTGATTTCCTCCTACCACGGGAGTGGGTAACCAGTTTTTAATTTCGACTTTTGTGCACTATGGCCTGGCCTACTAGCCGGCCGTGTTGATGACGATAATGATCCCCTGGGTTGCGGGTATCCAAATTCCAAAATAGATCTTATTAAAAAGGGTTTCTAGCCGGGCTCGGTGGCTCAGCCTGTAATCCCGCGCCTTTGGGAG